>NC_061781.1:23489000-23790500 GCF_022458985.1 Mugil cephalus | reverse complement strand
CTCTCCTCCCACTCCCAAACCCCGGGTTACTCAGCCATGTGCTCCTCAGTGGAAAACCCGCTGTCGTCAGACGGATTTGGGCTCTTTTGCTTTTTTAAGTCACTTCCAAACAGGCTCTCGCTTGGTGACCTCCAGATGTCACGTTGTTGTTGGCGGGGGGAGGGGGGGGGAGGACACAGGCCTGCTGAGGGGAATGTGTCTGGCGAGGAGTCCTGGAGTTGACAGGCCAACTTCCCTTCCCTTAAAAGGAGCAGCACATGGGGACGGCCGGCAGGGTTGTCCCTTTTACAACCATTGCAGGCTCGACGGCAGCTCTGGAACGGGATCCTCCTCCTCCTCCTCCTCCTCCTCCTCCTCCTCCTCTGGATCTTACTGTCTATAATTATCCTGTTGAGGTGGTACCTTCAGGAGCCCCCCCCGCCACCTTACACTTCCTGTTACGCTGGGATTCATACAGCGTTTAAAACCCCTTTTGTGGTCATGGAGAAGAAAGACATCATGTCTCCTCCGTGGGGGGGACACCACTCCCCCTCTTCAGACTTTGATTTATCGGTGACGGAGAAGCCCCCCTACAGAACGTTTCTATTTCCAACCACACCTATTATTAGCAGCTCATTTGAACCCTTGCAGAGCGGCATTGCAGGGAGGTGATCTAAGCTCTGCTTGTCATCCCTTCCCTTTCTGGGGGGGGGGACGGGGGACGCTGGCCTCTCTCTCGGCTCTCTGAAGACTGATTCCTGCTCGAGTCTCGTGTTGGTAGCAGATAACCGGGAGACGCCTCTTATCTGGCTGCTTCACAGCGGCGATTAGGAAGCTGAGGACGGTCGGCTCAGCCTCTTCTTCTGCGCGTCACATCTGGGGGGGTTTGTTTTTCCTCGGCTGCTCCACTTTTTTTTATAATCAAGCTGCCAATAGTATTTTTTTAACAACCAAGCGAGGGTGCTACACGTCGTCTTTCTCTGGACCAAAGCGTGCTTTACTACCAGCAACTCAAGCAATCAAGTGCCTGTTGTCTTTTTGGAGAATTAATCTTTTTTTTTTTTTTTTTTTTTTAAGAAAGGCTTTTTAATGGTGATCAGGAGGGATCGGTTCAGATCAAAGGTTAAACTGTGTTAATACCAAACCACCATCACTGCATTAGGAACTAGTTTATGGGACAATACAAACATTATTTTGGTTTGATTTTGAAATTTGAGTTCTTATTTTTTTATTGTTTTTCCCCTTAGTAGTTAGTTTTTTTTTATTTATTTTGTTTCCCACTCCTTTAAAACCCATCATTCCTTTCAGTCTCCTCCTTTGTCTTTTCCTACATGTTTTCTCCATCCTCCCCGAATGCTTTTTTTTTTTTTTTTTTAAACCTAACTCAACCTTTTCTTGTCTACCTTTTTTTTGAATTAGTTTTTGAATTAGTTTTTCTGGCCAAATACAAACCAAAGCAATACCTGAAGTGCACTGAAGAGCTGCTGGAGTGTCACCCAGCAGAGACCCCCCCCCACCCCAACCACCCCAAACCCCCCCATACTAACAGAAGCACTTTAGAGAGGCCTTGTTTTACTCCAACCACCTGAGAGGAATGTAAATAAGCTACGCTGTCAATCGGTGGGCGGGAGTTGAGCTGGTTCTCAGGGACATAAAGAGTTTTTGAGGACTGTTTTTTGCTATTTTTTTTTTCCCTTTTATATTATTTTGGTTCAATGAATTGGTTTAATCGAGACGCCGCCTCCTCCTCCTCCTTCACCTTCATCTGGTGCCTTTTCTACTCTGTATTAATCGTGACTCTTCTCAGCCAGACTGGATGTTTTGAAGGTGGATGTTGGAGGCAGATTTCAGCTCTACTACACCCTGAAGGTTTTTTTTTTTTTTTTTATCTGGGGGAAACCTTATCATTACTCGTGTGGTGGCTACGCCCCCTCCCAGGTTTATCACCAGTCCTCCCAGCCCCAGAGTCCACAACACAGGGGACAAACATCTGTCTTTGTGTCCTTTTTGGGTAACGATAAATTGGATCATGGGTTTTCTTGTTGGCGGCGCTCGTAACAGTTTATGATCGACGCCAAAGAAAATGCACAGAAACAAAACTGTTGCGTTTTCTCGTTGGTAATTGTAGTTTTATTTTCATTTATTTTTTGCGCCCATGATCATGAGTTCACGGTTATTGTGTGTGGGGGGGTTTAATGACGACTGATGACATTTACCTTTACCATCAGAGGTCAGAGTTCAGGCTTGATCCCTTTATTTGTGGTCTCTTTGTGATGTGGGTCGTGGGGGGGGGGGACAAATCAAGAGGATGAAGTGTTAAATATTATTTTCAGACCCCTACTTTTCTTTCTTTCTGCTGTAAACGTGTCAGTGTTACACTCTCACCTCGCCTTTAGTCGCCTCACTCTGTTTGAGCGTTTGTTTTTTTCCTTCAGTGACGCCTGTAGACGTGTCTTTTCCTAGAGGGGGGGTGCAGAGGAATCTTCAGATTAGGTATTTAGTGGTTCAGCTTGTCTAAAAAAAAAAAAAAAAAAAAGTACAAGTCTTACACCAGAGGAATGTGATTATATGAAGAGTTGTGAATATTATTTTTTTGCAGCAGATTTTTGTTTACGTGTGTGTGTGTGTGTGTGTGTTTGTGTGAAGGGATGCCTGTGGTAAGTTTGAAAACAAACAAAAAAAAAAAGAGTGTGGGGGAAAATATATGAAATTTGTCGCACTATATATATATATATTTTTGAAATAGTTAATGCAAAAAGAGCTTTTTTTGTCAGCTTTGTGATTGTGACAATGACTTTGATGGTTACAACCATTATACTATTTCATTTTTCAGCACTTTTACCTCACTTGAGTTTTTCCTTTTGAATGGAAATGTACATCAGGAAAATGTGTTTGAAGAGGAAATAATGAATAAAGAGTATGAAATGCAACGTTGGCCTCCGGTGTTTGATTGGAATTGGTTTTGAAATGAAGTTTTTTATCAACTAAAAACCTAAAACCAACTAAAATGATATATTTTTTTTAACTTCATATTAAAAGCAGGTTAAATCTTCACGTTAAAGACGTAAAAACAAAAGAGTTGCACTCGTTTTTCCAAAACATTAGGTTCAATAATGCACTGAATCCTCCTTCAAGGTTCTTCTAATGTTTATTTTAACTTTAAACTTCAACAAAAATGTAGTAGTTCAATGCAACACGTACACAATGATGATGTACGAATATGTTCTAGACTTTGTCACATTTCTTTAGAAACTTGACCCCAAACCTTTTTCAAGATTCAGTGTTTCTTTATTTTTATGTTTTCACATTTTGTGGGATCATTCTAAAGTATAACTCACTATTTATTTAACAGATACTTTCTTTTTACGTAAAATCTTATTTCTAATCACACAATCTTCGTAGAGATTAGATTATGTGATTAAGTCTGTTGATGTGATTCATTCTAAGCCCATTATCACCAGAAGTTTATTTTTATCCATCTCTGAGGAGCTCAGGCTGGTGTTTACTCTACATGGGACAGACATGCTAAGAAAGAATGAAGAGAAACCATCAAATTTAGACTTTACATGGTCGTTAGAAGCTTCTCATAAAGCTCTCAGCGTTAGCGTAGTTTATTTAGACTTATTTAGCTACATTTATCATAACCAGGACATTAACACCTACCGACCTGTCAAATGCCAATAGCCACTTTGACTGTCTGAATTTTATATGCTTTTTTTAATTGTAGTTTTCACTACAACTCCCATGAGCACTGTGTGCACACCATGTTTGCTCATTGGTCCATTCCTGACTGATGTCAGCGTAGTCAGGTGTTCTGTGTTCAGTGGAGAGATGATGTGGAGGCATTAAGGTGTCAGAAAACGCAGGATGTGGAGACAAAGATAAAGAAAAAGAAAACTAGAACACGACTCCCCTGAACCCTCGATTCTGATTGTTATTCCATGGTTGATAATTTCTCGATGGACGTCCGCTGCCCCTGGCAACCAACACCCAACATTAACTCGGTTTAATAACTAGGAAAATGGACTGTTTTTCCGAATGTAACGTGTAATTTGTTTGCAGAGGACAAAACACTGGACACACGGCTGGAGAATAACACGGATGTGCACGGAAAAGAAGAAGAAAGGAAAAGAGCACGGAAAAGGTAAGAGAGGCACAAATAAATCTCTTTGTATCAAACTAATCGGAGCAGAATACTTGATAATGACCTGAAGTGTTAAACAAATGTCATTTACATTTTTTAAAATTTCCCCAATGCTGATATATTGTGTATTTTCCCGTCGTTGATATCAGGTCCATTTATAACCAGGAGAACTGATTCCATGTTAATGTTCATATGGATCATTGTTGAGTCCAATTGTCCATTTGCTAATGATGGTTCTTTTAAGACTTTCTGCAGGATTAATAAACAAATAACCCAAAACTTTTCCAGGCTGCGTTTGATAATATTCACCTTTTAGATTCACCACTGACACTGTTGAGTTTTCCTTCCATCTCTGACCTCCCTGAATTCCTGACTCTAGTCTTGTGGGCACCTCGATGTGGATTTTAACCAGAGATGTTTTCCGTCTCCATCACTGGGGATGTGGTTAGCGGGGGGAGATCCGTCAGCTCAGCACTGGGAGCTTTAAATCCTGACGTGAGTCCAGTGGAAAGCACTCGTCCCCCCTGCCAGAGGGTTTTTATTGAGTAATAACAGCCTGGACCTTGTGTTTCTGAAGGCGCTGCTCTTTAGCAGCGCTTTCAAATCAAGTCAGTGCTCATGACTAGACATGAGGAGGATTTTTTTTTAAAATGTTCTGTGTGTCTGCTCGTATATTTTCTGATGTCACCATATTTTTCCACTTCACCCGGAAGCTTCCTGCAGCCCTGAGTCACGACTGTGCCATTCATAAAACGCAGCGACTTATCTGAAGGCGGTGACTCACTGCAGTGATCTGCCCTCAACAACCTCATTTTCCATCTCCCTCCGTCCTCCTGCTGCTGATGCTGCTTTATAGGTACTATTACCCTTTCATTTTTTTTTATATAGCCCTGACTCCTTTCCTCCTCCTCCTCCTCCTCCTCCTCCTCCTTGTTTTCCTCTTCTTCTTCTTCCCCCAAACATTTGTGAACAAAGCTGCAAAAATGTCCAACAACTCTTTATCTTTAATTCTCTGGAATTCCCTCTATGTCTTTTTTACAAATGTGTGTTCGATCCTTGAACTGCAGCACACACAAAAAAAAAAAAGTCAGAGTTTCTTTAGCGACGCTGCAGCTGGACCACAAACCTGAAAGTTGCCTTATTCCCGCAACAGCGAGTTATTAACATCACTTGCAAAGCAGCACCTGTCACCTCTCAGCTGCTTCATCCAGCCACGCTTTCCCATCTCAGGTTTGTTTTTCATGAAACCGGTTTTCAGAACCGCAGGATTACGACTTTTTTTTCGTTTTTTTGTTTATTTTTTATGAGCCGTGACATAACCTGTGATAATCTGTGTTCTTTATTCGCATTTTAACACCAAAAAAGCAAAGACTCGTTGCGAGGATTTCCTGACATAACAGCATCTTCAGGTTTCAGTGCTGTTATTTTTAAGTGTGAAAGTAGTTGTTATTGTAATTTAACATATCCTGAAACTTAAAAACCATAAACTTTGTGCGTGACTTTTTAAAGAATGAGACATTATATAATCCTGTGTTGCTTTAGTTCTTTCACTTTACTAGTAAATGGAAACTTAACTGCAGCTCTGTCCGTTTTTTCCTCGATAATTCACACAAAGTTTTCGTTAGAAATCCATTTTTATGGAAGAAAAGCAAAAATAACTTCTAGCTCAAGATAATCAAGACTCCGGATCATTTAACCGAAACAATCTGTTGTGGTTAACCCCTGAAGACGACACCAGAACAAACAATCCCAGTAACATTCCCACAACTGCGAGGCCAAAAGGAACAACCTTGAACTCTGGGGATGTGGATTCTGAGATACACTGAGTCTCTTTGTCTACGTCGTCAGGCTAAATGAAAAACCCCATCTACCCAATCCCAATAAAAACCAGCCTTTAAATTAGCAAGTCATTAAAAAACGGTTTCTCTGCTTCAACTCCAGCAATGCTAACCCGCATTTACAATCTAGCATGTGGGACATAGTTTGCCTCCAGCTAAGCCCCGCCCCTCAAAATACGTCACGCTGTTTACAAACTATGAAGGCGTCTATATGGAAACCTGGAAACTGGCTTGATTTCTAACACAGCAGCTTTTTTTTCTGTGACCTGATGACTTTATTTCTAATCTAAACTGCAACTGAAAACTGAAAATGACACAAAATAATGGGATAACAAAAGTTAGAGGTTGACTTTATCAGTATTGGCATAAAACCAGATGCAAGCGTCAGTCATACAGGTTTTCTGAGCCGCTGTTCGACCTCATCCTCCTACAAAAATCACACTCACAGTCTCAAAGAGTATATTAGTTTACTCTTAGACTTAGACAGACATTAATGATCCACGAGGGAAATTACTTTGTCACTGTAGCTTTGTTGCATATAAAAGTAAACGTAAAAAAGATTAAATAAAATAGATTAGATTAAAGTAAAATAAAAATAAGAAATATGCTAACCGGCGTTTACAGACCAGTGTTTTGCCTCCAGCTAAGCCCCGCCCCTCAAAATACATCTCACTGTGACGGGGTCTATCGTGAAGCTAAATTAAGTAGTGAGAAATGCGTCAGTAAAGATGCTAAAGAAGAACAATACAAGTTAGGGAACAGTGAAAATACACTTTTATGAGATGCAGTCAAACTTTTATCTGTAACAAACTCCTTTTTAAATGGCTCAGTTTTTGTTTTTTTCTGGATTGGTCGTGTTTGATGTGTCAGGTTGAATTTTTTGGCCCGAGTAGTGGGTTGAATATTTCTGCCTGTGTCTTGGACGACTTTCAGGAAAAAGCGTCTGGACTGCAGGTTAATTTCTTCCAGGTAAAACGGGGTTACGCTACCAGAAGTGTGAACTGTATCATAGATCTTTGTGGGCTTTGATGGCTACTTTGATGTATGTTACATTTAATTAATAATCTCCCGAAACAATAGATGTAGAAACCGTGTCTTATCCCTTGTTGAATTCATCATCTGTGAAAGAACGACTCCAAACCCACGTATTCACTCACAACCCACCTCATGGTCTTTTGGCTGAGCTGTCATCTTTTCCCTCCCTCTCAGTCAGCGTCTCTCGTTTCCTGACTTTCAGAGACTGAGGCAGCAACCGAGGGAGTTTCAGGCCCACAACAAAACCGCACAACACCCCACTGTCACCCTTCCCCTACACATGCAAACACACCTCCACACACGGAGACACACAGAAAACCCCTCCATCTGGGGGTCGGCCTCATCAAACAATGCACCACTTCTGGAAAAATACTGAGGGCGGGGGGGTAACAATGGCCATTTCACACAGAGCGGAGAGGGTGTGTGTTTTTTTGGTTGTGGTTTAGGTGAGTTGAGATGATCAATCATTAATAGAAACAGAGTTTGTGTGTGTGGTTTCCAAAAAAAGATGAACGTATGTTCTTCATTTTAATACTTTAATCGGGAGCTTTATGTGACCACTTTTATACTTTATTGTGTTGTTTTTTTTTTGGAATACTAAGACGATCGGACACATTTTGAGAGTCGCTTTGAGAAGTTCATCCGATGCAGAAGAGATGCAGAGCGATCAGTTCCTCAGACAGGAAGCCACGAAAGTCCTTTCAGCCTTTTGCTCTTAAGTTTCTGCTGTAACTTCCTGGCTATAAATATAAAGTTTTCACTCACCTCTCGCTTCGCAGGTTATTTAACGTTAACCCTTTAACATTCCTCTTGGCCGCGTATGGGGCAGCAGTAGCTTTCTGAACCAGTCAGAGTTGTGTTTGAGTAAATGCTGCCGGCAGTAGTTCATTTTCTCCTGATTCCATTGATAAAAGTCATTATAGGATTCAACAAAAACACATTTTTTCAACAACTTCTTATTTTTTTTTTAACCGTGTGCCCACTTTGATTACTCAAGAACAATACCACGTAGAGGGATTCTGATTTTTGTGATAGAAACTTCAGAGTCTCAGCTTTCAAAAGAGACCAAGACCATGAGTGAGCTCCAAAATGTTCATGAACAGGATTCAGTTTACTTTAGGTTGGTTCAATGAGGTGTCGATCAAAAGGTCAGAGTTCAGCAGCCATTTTGACAGCAAACAGTGGCAAAATTTACATGTATTGTTTGATAAAATGCGAAGATTGCGACATATCTCTTTCTTCTTGGATTTTTATTGGACTACAAGTAGTTTTTGGAGTGAAAATTTGACTCACATGGACAGTTTGGAACAATACGAAAGGAGCGTTTTGGTCTGAATAATATTAATTGCTGGATCGATATGAGGCTTTTCCAATGAGTATATGCTCGTTTCTCGTTTTTATTGTTTTGAACAAAATGTGTTGGTTGTGTTGGTTGAATCCTATAATGACTTATATCAATGAAACCACAAGAAAATGACATATTGCATCATGCAGCATTTACTCAACACACAGCTTGCATACAGAGCTCTGATTTGTTCAAGAAACTACTGCTGACCCATATACGACCCAGCAGAATGTTAAAGATTTCTGAAAAAAAACAACAACAACGTATCATATTGTAAAAAACTAAAGATTACCTTTAGTTTCACTTTTAAATGAGCCGCCAAAACCAAACTCGTGACTGATCCAAAACTAAGCATAGAGCATCGCGGTGTCATTGTAAAGTTGCTCCTCTAACGTTGGACATTTTGACACTAACTCGCTTTTGGAGTCAGACTCTAGTGGTCATTTGAGAAACTGCAGCTTTTCGATTGTTTTGTTTTAAGCCCTGGAGTTTGCCAGAGTTGAAGAAAGTTTTTTTTTTATCCTGAAGCTTCACCACTACAACATGAGTGTGTTCACAGTTCACTGACAGGTTGTATAACTGCTCTTTATTGACAACACTACACTGCAAAAACAGAGAAAACAAACATAGTTTTGCAGATCAAACATCCACATTGACCTTTAGCTGCCGTCACTACTGCTCACGCAGCAGCGATATTTACAGAGGAGGTTGTTTTCCTGTTGCACAACGCCCAGTGCTGTTTGACTATGTGGGACACAATCAAGTTTGATTAGTCACGATTAGAATCAGTTCCAGGAATCATGAAACTGTGCTGCAGTACGAAGCCAAAGCAGCGCAGATACAGACAGTGTTTATAGTGTGTTTAGAGGCTCTGCCAGCATTTGAATGAAACTCATTTGTGCTTCAAGTTTTTCGGTGCAGCTTCTCTGGGTGAGTGTAGATTAATTAGTACTTGGCTTAATTGGGGCTGATGTACTGTAAGATCCCAGAGAAGCCTCATCAGCATCCATGCAGACGATCCAGGAGTAATGATCTGTGTCATTGAGAGCGTCTGTTTTTTTTTTTTTTTTTGGTTTTTGTTTTGTTTTTTTGGGGGGGATGATGATTTTGTTGATTGCCGGCTGTGTGTATTTGTGTTTTGTGAGTGTGTTGCTGGTTCATGTCGTTAAACTTGAGTGCTCATGTCTGCTGGCGGAGGATAAGCTGCCGTAACTCCAGCCGTCTTTTGGCTGTGTGGATGAATGAAACTATTTCTGGCCATTTCTACTGTACGCCCCGAGCCAAACTTTGAGTCCATCTATTTTATACATTGCAAAATAAGAAAAGACCTAAAGTTGTCTTCACTAGGGATGTTTTGTCTATTTGCTCCAAGAAGAAAAAAAGCCAAAAGGCAGATATTTGTCTTTTCATACTAAGAATTGTCACGTTTTCTTCTCTTCTTGCAGAAAAGCTTGAGGAAATGAGGCCAAGTCCTGTAAAGATTCTAAGAAGTCGACATATGTAGGAGGATGAGGTGGAAGACAAACCTGTATGACTGAGGTTTGCATCTAGTTTCATACCAAAAGTGATCATTTTCAGTTTTCAGTCCCAGTTTAAGTTTGCAATAAAGTCACAGAAAAAAGCCAGTTTCCAGGTTTCCATATAGACCCTTTCACAGTTTGTAAACAGTGTGGCATATTTTGAGGGGCGGGGCTTAACTGGAGGCAAAATATTTCAAACGTGCTAGCTTGTGAACGCGGGTTAGCATATTTCAACAGACTGTTTTGGCAAGAATGGACGAGGAAAACGTGTATTTTAGAGAATATACTAATACACTCACTTCCTGAGACCATGTGTTATTTTAAAAAAGTTGACTATATTCACAGACCTCTACACTCTCACTCACTGGATGGACAATTTGACCAGAGGACACAGAGGGGACGAATTCTGGTCTGTCTTTATCAAGTGAAGACTCTCCAACAAAGATATTACAATAACTAAGTGGAACAACTGTGGAGGGTGAAGTAGTAAATGCAACTTCTGCTTTGACACCCCAGAACGTACAACTAATGTTGCGTTAGCTAGCCTAGCGGTTAGCATTAGCATGTATCAAGAATTTCAGTCACAATTAAGTCTAAACCATAGCGCTATCCAGGCTAAAAGTGATGATGCATTACATATTAATCTGACCTGATATGAAGTGTGCTCTGCAAACAGTGTGGTTGAGAAACAGTTGTGTTTTGCCTCCGGCTTCGTGCATTTTTCTTGTGACAGCTGACCTGATGAGTAGATGAGTTAAATGACAACTGAAAGATGGATAATTACCATTTCAACAATACATAAAAGGAAATGCATCAAGGATGGAGAAAAAGGTGGAGCAGGAAAATGAGGGATAAAAAAATAAAGCTTTACTAGCTGAAAGGGAAAAATGCGCTAATATAGTGGACTTATTCTCTAAAAAGTCTAGTGCACCCGCTGGTTTCATTTCACCTGAGAATTAAATGTGGCCTTTGAATCTCTTTTTTTTTGCGCAAGTCACTGAAAACAGGTCACCCTGAAGGAGGTTTGGATGCCTCAGTTTTTTGGCCCATTAAGAACAAACTGCATTTACCCCACCATACCCCCCAGACATGTAATTTAAGGAGATGGATGCATTGTCCACTAATGGAGCAGGCAGTCTGCTACGCTCACACACGCCATGCTCCACTGTTATCAGCCCTATAACTGGGTCACTGTTCTGGGAATATTTCATCATCGCTGCTGCAGCTGCTGATCTCTCGGCTTTGATCAACATTTCCACTATGCCTGCAGCCACCTGCAGACTCCGACTCTACTCTCTGTGTACAAGTTTACAAATGTTTACCGAGCTTTATTTGTCTTGTGGAGAGTCTAGTAGTTAAACAACTTCACCTCAAGCCCAGGTTTAAGATATAATGTGACCTTTAGGATGTTTATTCATTTATTTTTTTATTATTTTTTTTTTTTTTTGACAGCTAAATTGTGATGTCAAACTCCCACAACAGTAGAAATGAAGGATGTTGAACTGGATTCACTGTGTGCTCAGAGTAACGCTGGAGTGAGTCATTCCTGAGGAAGAAATGTTAATATTTGAACTCAACAGCCAAACAAACACACTGCCCTCCCTCCGGTGCTCCTCCAGAAGCTCGGCCAATCCGAATCTATGGGCACACAAACGCTCACTCACAACACAATGAGAGAGACAATGACTCAGAAAGAAATGGATCTAAAGATAATGAGAAGAGAGATCCACATACTTTCTCTGGACAGCCATACACATCTGTCACATCTGCCTTCTTGTAACCCTTTGCCTGATCATCATTCTGCGATGTTTCCCCTCTTGAAGTACCAAAAACTGCAGTTCCTCTACCGGCCACTAGAGGCTACCTCCAAACAGCCCCATGAATCAACAGAACTCGAGCTTTTATTTGCATTTTTAATTTCTCCAAGGTATTTGGGATTAGTATTACCTAAGAAGTATAAAAAACTAAGCATCACCTTTCAACAGGAAGTTGTAGTTTTAGAAAAAAAAAAAAAAACATGTCCTCATATGTGGACACTGGGACTATTTCATTATTTACATTATAATAAAGTCACCAATGTGTGACAAATATAAAACTTTTTGTTTACTTTGATGAAAAGGGACAGAATTGTGAACGATGAAGTCCCAGCGTCCTCAAACGTGTACTTGCTAATTAGCGACGTTGTAGCTCGTTGCTATTGATAAAATTTGTTATATTTGCGCATCATATCAAACTAGAAAGCATAAAATTTGATGAGGTTTTGTACCTCATCTGCTGAATGAATCTGATGAAACTGATACACTATCACGTTTTTACACTGACTAGTGTCTTGACCCTTTGCTGCCACTAGATGGCAGACTAAAGCGTTCACTAACGAGGACAAAGGGTTTAAATGAAGCAGAATAAGGTGCTATAAAACCTAAAACTTAACGTCCACATATGAGGATGCCGGGTCTTCAACTGAATCTTAACTATCTATGTATTTATTTATTTATTTTTTAAATCTATTTTACCGTTTTAGTTCTTAGCCTTTTTATGACCCTTAAGTTTGGTTTTATTTATTTATTATTTAGCTCATTTTATGCACTTTGTTGTTAGCATTTGATTTTTTTTATTATACTATTTTTAGGATTTTTAGGTTGTTGGTTTTATCTCACCTCGGAAAGCGTTTTTACAGTTTATTTATTCTTCATAAAGATTTTTAAGTCTTGTGTTTGTCCGTGCATGTGTGGAGTGTGCCTGTGTTTATTTACCCTCCATCCCCTCCTCCAACACAGACAGGGTGGGGATGGATGGGGGGGGGTAAATAAAATCTGACTGATTTGTGCGTTAACATTAGCAGCGAAAAAGCAACAAGCTACATTTAATTTTAAATGGAAGCTGCTGCTAAACCGATGCCCTACGCTGCATATCAAAGATAATCTGACTTTGACATCTTATTGACGCTCCCATGACACATGTCAGCTAATCGCATGGGTTCGATTCAGCAGGAAAACATCAACAATTGCGGTGTTCTTTGCCAGGCTAGTTTAGTTGCGTTACATTTGTCTAGGGTCTTGTGGACGCAGCTTGTGGTTGAGTTCAAAACCGCTACAGCTGACTTCACAGAGGAATTCGACCGCCTTAATTAACCCGATCTTTCATCCCCTTCCCACTGTTTCCTGTGCATATGCATGAGCACTGATTCCAGGAATCTTGTGTTTCCCCACATCTATAAAGCAGGAGCTGCTGGACAAACTAAGAGGTAGCAGATTCGCCTGGAGATATTCTCTGCATTTGGACAAAGAGCGCATTAGAAGGACTAGCTCCACCTTCAAGATGCAGAGTTATGTTTAGACATGTCAAGTAGACTCCTGCCCACAGGACATGACAAATAAAACGTGAAGTGCTCACTCACAGCTGACACAACCTTCCAGGATGTCCACCCACTGAGGTTTAACCCCTTAAATAAATAAAGGTCACAAAAACGTTAACCTCTAATGCAGACGTTGCAGCTTTGCACCAGTAATCATGTAATGTTTAATCAGGGCGCCTGTAAATAATTGGATTCAGTTATCTGTTGTAAATATATTAGGAGCAGCTAAAAGCTATCCATCACAGCCCGGACTGAAAACAAATCATCATACAATTTTTTGAACATTAAAAAAGAAAGTAGAAGAAGAAGAAGAAAGCAATGTGAGAAGCCGAGCAGCTTGTGTAAACCGTCCGCCCTTTGCAGGATTCAAGCAAGCTGCGCAAACAGCCACTGCCCCCAATCGAGCCGAGACCCAGAGGAGGAGGAGGAGGGGGAGGAGGAGGAGGAGGAGGTGCCATATATAGGAGGACGTCAAGGTCCTGAGAAACAGGTGGACGGAGAGCAAACCTGTGGCTGAAACAGAGAAACAAAACAAAACAAAAAAAAGACAGAGAGACGATTCGACGGGTTCTCATGTACCTTTCCACGCACTGGTGACTTGTTTCCCAGAAAAGGCCTCAGCGCGCACCAACGCACACGCACGTAAACGGCCTCCTGTTCATCAGTCTATGTAAAATATACACCCACCGCCCCACAGATCCTGTTCCAGGCCTGACGGGGCCGGCATGCCTGCATGTCAAGCCTTTAGAGGATTTACTTACAGTTCCTCCACACTCTTTTGACTCAGCACGTGTGTTCTCTGCAATCTGTATATTTCCCGCACGCGTTCGGGCCATAAAGATATAAAGACTCCCGGTGTGTGTCAAGCAACCTTCAGATCACATCTTGGCCGAGACGTTTCCTATTTGATCTACTCTGACATTCAAGCACTGTTCTCATTACATTCCCCTCTTTTGTTTAAGGGTGTCTGATCTGCCTCCAGCTATATTCTGTCAAACAGCATGAGCTCCAGAGAGAAAGGGCGTAAATTATCTCCACCATCGACCGGGATGAAGAGGGTGTTTTTGAAAAACTAATGTCCAACATCGTGTTTCCTCTCTCGAGTTCAAGAGGTGCAAACGTTTCGTGTCGAATCTTGTGACATGATGTGAGCTTGTGACGATCAGAGATGGAAGAAAGGATCAGTGAAGGTACAAATAAAACATTATAACACACTGCTCACATAAAAGCTCATTTTCACATCATTTTACTTAAAATAATGTGAATAGAACTTGTGCGTTCATGCATGATCTACATTTTAACGTCGTAGCTGCACTGTTCTTATGCACAGCTCGTTTCTAACTTCTTTGTGAGATACAGTTTCATGTTTTTAACCAGAAATGCCAAATACCTCTGGAATTTTGTGTAAATACTTTCCATAGCAGGGCACCACTGAAGGTCAAAAAATAAAAAAATAAAATGCTGGCATCAAGTAACATGTAAGAGTTAATATAATTGTTCAAGTTTCTGGATATTTATTTTATACTTGGAGAAATTTTATCATGTGAGTGGACAATTTTGTAACTTCATGAAAAATGGGTTCCGGAATAAAGACCTTTTGTCGCCTTTTGATGAATTTAAATGAACTACTCTGCTTCATTTAAACCCGTTGTCCTCGTTAGTGGACACTTTTGTCCGCCATCTAGTGGTCGCAAAAGGTCAATGCGCTAGTTGGTAAAAACACGACAGTGAGCGTTTCCACGGATTCATTCTACAGACGATCACAGATCACAAAGTTGGATTAAATTCTACAGTTAAAACTTATTTATTTATTCTTATTAACATTTCTACTTTGATATGACTCACGAATTTAACAAATTTTAACAATAGCAACGAGCTACAACTTTGCTAATTAGCACGAAGGAAGTTGGGACATAATTATTTCAAAAACTGCTACTTCCTGTTCAAAGATGATGCAGTTTTTATACTTATTAGGTCCTACTGATCCCAAATATCTCAGAGAAATTAAAAATGCATAGAAAACTAAAGCCCAGGTCTCAGGAGGCTAAAGGCTAAGCTCTGTATTCAAACTCTTGTATAAATAAATAAATTCTCTATATTATAGAAACAAAATCAACATAAATGCATTTAACATTATTAGATGATTAAAACTTGCGCATTTCTGCAGGATGTTGTTTAGTCCAGTGGATGAAAGTTAGAGAAATTCTTCTTAAACACAAATTATTTCTATTTTTTGTGATATTTATTGAGAAGCTTAAAAGAAAAACATCTTTTAGTGGAATTTTAATCATAATGAGCTCCAACTATGCACGTCTGCTGCTTTTAGAGGAGTGGTTAGTAGTAAAAGTATAAATAAAACATTGTGAAAGCACGAAGGTCTTATTAGCAAAACGATCAATGACTAGATTTTTACTGTTGTAGCTGATCATGGTGAATCTTTAAATGGTCTATCACACCTATCAGACCTAACATCTGACTTATTTCAACATTTACTGAGATACGGTTTGACATTTATAGAAAACTGAGACGTTTGAAGAGAAACGTCTCGTTTTGTGGAATTTAAGTCATAATGAGCTCCAACTATGCACATCTGCTGCTTTTATACGAGGTTTTACTTAGTAAAGGAGAATGGTAGAAATGTCCTGTATCACTAAATCATGCTTAGATAAAAACATGCATATACTATAAGAAAAAATGATCGGTAGTACTCAATATTTTCTTTGATTATAATTTGATGTTTAGACTTACGTGACTAAGAACTGCTAACAAGCTAATACTCAGCCAAGTTAATGGTTCTCTAAAGACGCTAACTCAAGCTACCTGAGGAGATGTTAAGCCTTCTTCAGTGGCTGATAAGTGACGCCTTAACATCAGTAGACGTAACTTATCAGCTTCTTACAATCAGTACGTTTACATGCACGTGAAAAAAAAAAAAAAAATTTGCCTTAATCCGACTTTAACTGGACAACTTAAGTTCATGTAAACACATCATTCCAACTAATATCGTAGTTCTCCTTATATGACTAAGACCACCAGATAATGAGATTTTCTCCAGTATGTATGCGCCTCAATCAGACTTTAACTAGACAATGCGTGTGTGCGCATGCTCTACAACCGCTGTGTCGCCGTATGACCCCAGAACAAAAACACCCAGGAAAGCCGGTCGCAGAAGAAGAAGGTAAACAGAGCCGGTAGAAGAACCACCTGAGGGATAGCGCCATCTTACCTGCAGCGTAAGTAGCGCACACGAGATTAAAAACTGAACTATTATCCATCTGGTTATTTATATATTATATAAAGGATCATCATATATTATATGACGTAATGGGTCAACCAGAAAGGAGGCCGTTTTAACCTGCTGGTAAGACACATATCGCCACCTAGTGTGGAGGAGGAGGACATGTTCCTGTCAGTTGTTCAATTTTTGGCGTCGCATGTAAATTGGGACAAACCACATACAGAAAGTCAAATTTAGAGCATAAAACATTAAACTGTGCATGTAAACGTACTGAATGTGACATGAGAGTTTCAAGTGGACACCACCTGCAGTTAAAAGAGAAAACTCAAATCATGTCCCTTATTTTAAGATGATTATTTAAATTGTTTAAAGCTGTGACAACTTACAACTGATAACGTGCTAAAACCAGACACATGTTGTATTTTTAAAGTTCAAAGGTTTAATGGAAAGAAGTTTCACACTGATGATGGACTGAGGGTGAGGATGAATGTGAAGGTTGTCCAGTCAGACTAGTTAGTTAGTTTATGGTGAGGATGAAGAGTCTTGTTTGTCCTGAGGAGTCTGTGGTCCCCGTAAGACTACTGAAACGAGGAGGAAGTTAAAGAAAGGGACCAGAGATTAGGAGGAAAGGAAGAGAAATGAGGAGGCTGATGCTAACTGAGTAAACAAGGTTCAAGTACGGCGCTCGCCTTGATATCTGTTCTGGAAAATCTTATCGCAAGTGACCTATTTTACACGTGTGCAGGCCAATCAATCAAACTTTATTATAGAGCACTTTTCATACAAAAGATGTAGCTCAAAATACTTAAAAACATCAACAACAGCAATAACACACGTATGTAAACACACACACACACAGATTAAAAAACACTGAGGAATTAAGAGGAAACTCTACCCCACCATCACCACTTTAAAGTTAAGGAAACACAACACAAATAAAAAATAAATAAATAAATAAAAATAAAAATAACTGTATAAATTATAATACAGTTAGTATTTATAAAATAATAGTATAAAAATAAATAAAATTCAATTAAAAAAAGATAAAAATAATTTTTTAAAAATTAAGTTAAAAATCAGACTAAAAAATACTAAATGATAAAATAAATAAAATTCAATGAATAAACAGATTAAAAGATAAAGAAAATTCAATTGAAAGCGAGACTAAAAAGGTAGCTCTTCAGTTTGCTTTAAAACAAAGCATCTGAGATCTTTTTATGGTTGTTGCTGAATGAATGAGGCCAAACTTGTAAAATCACTGTAGGGTAGTTGGTCTTTAAAGTGACTCAGGACTCACTGTGTGTTCATACTTCCCAAGGAAGGAGGTAAAATTTGTCATAAACCACCTCCACATGTGGCCAGAGATGAGATCAGACGTGACCTAACGTTAATTAATTCAAGCTCTGATCGAGGCCTTTGCTTCACAGACAATCTGGGGCAGTGGTTGAACCATGACCCTGATAAAGTTAAATTAATTCTTATCCTGAAAAAGTTGCTAGTGACTATAGATAACTCTCAGATAAATGGGTAAAAAGTTACATCATTCGTTCTGAGTGGGTGTATAATGGATCATAAAATGACAAAACTAATACACAAACACCTCAAAGTTGTTTCACCAAACTCACATTTTCCTCAGCACCCAAATGATTTGTATTTTCTTGTCTTCGGGACATCTGCTGAGTTCAGGTTCAGTCTCAGCCTCACACAGGAAACGTGGCAGGAGTCCAACAGCTGGCGTTCATGGTTTCTGTCAGTCACCGCTCAGCTGCTCGTTTCTGAACTGAGACGCTGTGGCTGTTAATCTCACTAATCTCACACCATCTCTGCTCTGCTCTCACTGTGGCCGACACCGAAGTGAAGCTGTGTTGTTCTTGTCTCACCTCCGCAGGCTTTGGAATTGCTCAACTTTTAGATTTTAATTTCATAATTAGCAAAACAAATGATAACGCTTTGCAACCGTTCACTTGAGTCACAGTAGCTGCGTATGCAAAATAACTCTTAGTCAGTTAAATGGAGCAGTTTACAGTTTAACTGGAGACAGATAACAGGTGATGACTCTTCTCTCACGGTTTAAACTCTCACATGTTTCCCCTTCACTCTGCTCTCACAGGAAAAACACCAACTCTGAGGTTTTCATGGCTGAATTTAAAACTAAAACCAAAACTGAAGCAAAGACTCTGAACAGAATGAAATATCATAGGTCTTCAACATCCACGGCATCATCGCAACATCTTTTGTTGATTAAACCTTTTTATTTCCCCCCACACACACTTATTTTTTTTTTAAATACACATTAACATGTATCCAACATGTTTCAGTAAAGGGATAAATGGAGGCAGAAGACGATACAGGAGCTGCCTCAACAACGCAGAGCTGCCACACTGGACCTGTCAATCTAAGCCTCCTGTACACAGCAGGCCCCGCCCCTATCGCCGCTGAGCCAATCACGAGGCTGCGTATTACACGCTGACTCTGTCAAATTCCCCACAATCGGTCGAGAGGCTCTTCAGTCCCTAGATGAAATATTAGCAGAGCAGTGCAGCTCGTTTCCATCAGACAACTACTGAGGCCAAACTGGTGTCCCCGCTACATTTAGCTGAAGTTAAATCCCGGAGCTGTCGGCCTCTGCATAAAAACTGCACATGACGCACACGCTCCTGACTTAAGAACGAGAAATCATAACTAACTACGACATTTACTGCAGCGTTCACCTGCTCAGGCCTCTGCAGGCCTCCCTGCTCCACTCCTACAAACTTCACGAGGTTTAAGAGTAGAACCGATCCCTGCTGGTTTTACGGCCTCTTCAGAGAAACTAACTAATAAAAATGTATTTATTTATTTACTGTCACATGTGGACACGTTTAGAAAAGTACTTATCTTTTGGCCACTTGGGCTCTAAACTAAACTAAACTTGCACTTGGATCTAAGTTTACTTTCGAAACATCTGGTTCTTCAATAAACAAAAAAAAAAAAAAGAACCAAATGATAAATCGTCAGAGGAAACTACAGTTCCCAGGGTGCATTTCACGAAGAGACGTCCAGTCGTTAGGATTTGAATTTAGATGTCGCTGATTGAAAGAGAGAAAACTTCCAGAACTATATATCTTCTGTCATTTTGTCTCCATAGCAACTGTCGCCAAGGCTCATGGGTACTGTAGTCTGCCGTGACAAAAGAGAAATAATGAGAAATAATTGTCGAGATAAATCAGATATGACCTGTTCAGTATGCATCCATCAGTCCTACTGATTATGAGTGACTGCACCACCTGTCGAGGACGATAAGTGAAACGAATCAAACACACCTGCTGCCGTCGACTGGTGCCGGCTGGTTTCCTCCTGTAAAGGCTGGCGATGGGGGGGTGGAGGGGGGACAACGAACAAACTCTGGTCCTGGTTCTAACTACGACACATGAGACTGAAGCCAGCGAGTGTGCAGGAGCATAATGTTTGCGTGCTGTGCTTTATTCTCTGTGTCGCCGTTTGGTTTGGCAGCTCTGGCTACAAAGTCTGGAGTGGAAACAGGTTGGACACATTAGAAGTTACCCAAAAACAAAATCTCATTTGTTTGTTATAAAAAACATTTCGTAAGTTCTTAAGAAGACATCTATCTACCTCAAAGCCTAAATCTACAAACATGCAAATGCACGTAGAAAAAGGCCGACCTCAGTGCAGATACGTGGCCTGTTTAACCTTTATTTGCTCCTTAACGAGTTGAGATGGTGCAAAGAAATAAACTCTAGATTGTGAAAGATTTAAAAAAAAAATGTCAGAAGATTAGTTTGACAGTTTTCTGCCTTGACCTCTTATCATTTCAGCTTTTCTTGCAGAAAAACAAAACAAAACAAAACACAAAAAAACGTATTTTCAGCATTCCCAAAGTAACTGAATCCTGTTCATGAACAGTTTGGAGCTTATTCGTAGTTTTGGTCTCTTTTTAAAAACCAAGACTCTGAAGTTACTATCACTAAAGGCAGAACCGCTCTTAGTGGTTTTGTTCTTGAGTAATCAAAGTTGACACGCAGTTAAAAAATAATTAGTTGAAAAAATGACACATTGCGTAACAGAACGTTGTGTACAGAGCTGTGATTGGTTTAAAAAGATGCTGCTGTTCCGTGTGTGACACAGAGGAACGATAAGGCCTTAAACCGTGTTTCATTCTGCACCGTGGAGCTCAGACATGAAGAGGAGAGGAGCCTAAAGGGAAACGGGAAGTAGGAAAATATATTAAATGCAGCGTTGAAACTGCTCGTCGTTAATCTGGAGAAGCCGCAGATCTCTGCGGACGTCGTGTTTTGATTTTGTCGTCATCAGACCAGGAGTCTCCCTGGATCACAGACTTCCTCGCAGACCTCAAGCTTTTCATGACGCTTTGTTCTTAATATCGGGAAGGAGCTTGTGGACAAAGACGAGATCCTGCAACGAGCGTGTCAGTCAAAGACAAACAGATCTAGACTCTAAATACAACTAACACACTAATGCACAAAATGAGAAGATAAAGTAATTTGAAGCACATCGTCCAACTCTACCTATAAAACTTATTTTATTTTCACCAGATACAGGCTAACCTACTCATTTCCTAATACATATATATATATATATATACAGTATATATACATAAGGATCAGTTCACGTATGTCAGAAAGGTTGTGATTCAAATGTCTGATCATTTTGTAGTTTAAATTAAACACCATAAACTCTTAGCCGAAGGAAAATGGAAAAATCATTCAGAAAAACACATAAAAACTCCAGGTCCAGGCGCCGAAATGGGTTTGAAAAAGTAAAAGGCCTTTAATTCAATGGCATCTGCTAATGCTGCCTCCCACCTCCCACCTCGAAGGCCGCTGAATTAAAGGCCTTTCACTTTTTCAGACCCATTTTGGCGCCTGAACCTGGAGTTTTTATGTGTTTCTCTGAATGATTTTTCCATTTTCCTTCACCATTACTTCCCTTTCTAGTGCACCGTTGGTTTCAGGGACTTCAGATACGCTGCAGCCATTTTTCTTTACTATAAACTCTTATTCTATAGGGCTGTCAAATTAATAGAAACGCGTCACGGACCAACACAACAAAATGAACACACAGCTCGAATCGACAGCTCAGGAATCTCAAAGACACAACGTCCTGTCCTATAAGATCTACTACAATAAACTGTCATTTAAAACAGTGGTTCCCAACCTTTCTTGACTTTGATGAAAAAACACTGGTTAAGATGATGCCTTCATGACAACTCCGAAATGACAGCATTCACGTTACAGGTTTGGTTTATTGTCACCGTTTGCTGAACATTAAAATATGTGCAGTATTCTACTTTTTTATTTTGGAAGCAGTAATTTATTGAGTTTTGACAACTAAGCGCTCGTTTTCCCCAAGTTACCTTGAACGCAGCATCAGTTTTTTATGTAATTTTGCACAAATTCATGATGGTGAAATCCAGAGTAGGCCTATACGTTGCTCCAGTGGCGACCATGAGCTCCTCCGGTTCATAAAGTCTGCACCGTGAAATAAGATCAAACACACAAATGTCAGCGCTCCTCGTGTGTGTGTGTGTGTTTTATTTATGTGTGGGTGCATTTCATGTGACGAACGCTGCCTCCAGTTGCAGCTCAAACCGCAGCATCAGTTTTCCTTTAAACTCGACAGTGAGTACGTTGTGATTTATGGAGATTGTCGTCTCCACCTTCCTTCCCCTCGTTCACACCTTCGACTTTAACCTCACCGCCACCAACTCTGTTTATAACAAACAAACATAAAATGTGCAAATTAAACTGCTCAACATTCCCAGTGTGCGCGCTGTCACACAGTTTTTATGGCTTTGACCGAACACACACTCGACCACCAGGTCACATCCATCAGCTGCTTCCACTTCGGCGTTTCCCCTTTTTTGGTTTTGGAGAAGCTTAATAATGTTTGAGGGGAGGGGCCTCTGTTTGTGGATCATCACACAGACACTTCATCAGTTTGGGATCTGGTGAATGTGGAGGTCAGGTCAACACCTTGTGCTGCTCTTGATGTTTTTTTTTTGTTTGTTTTGAGTTCCTAAACCGTTTTTGTGTGTGTCTGCATCCTGCTGTGTGTGTTATTGCTTATTGGGGGGAGTGGAGGTGGATGCTGCATGTCTATGTCCCACTAATGAAATGTTTCCCGGCAGAACACTGAATTGTCATAAGATAAGAGGTTTTAATGTCATTCACTTCTTCTGCCAGTGGTCATAATGTTATGGCTGTGTCAGAATATCATTATTTATTTGTCTTAAATTTAATTTTAAACGTTTTCTTTACGTTTCATTCAAAATCATGACAAAACTCAAAGCTCAACTGCAGTTTTTAGTAAAGAATACAAGCTGGTGTATTTGGTTTATCTGACTTCACCGTCTGTGTGAGAGAAAAACAAACAAATCTGTGTGTCTCTGTGTTGTCTAGAATATATTATATATATATATATATATATATATATATATATATATATGTATATTTAATCCCTTCAGTGTAATTCGACACTGATAAAAGCAGCTGATGAGTTCCTGTGTTTTCCCGCTCGTCCTTCCTGTGTGTGTTTTCGACGCACAGCTAATCCCTGCCGGTCACGGACAGACGTCCATAAAAGATGGATTCGCTCCACAGCTCTTCACTTACAGAAGGACGCGGCAGCATCCTTCCACCCTCGTCCCCCTGCTCGGCACTTTAATCCGGCCAGGACGAATGGGGAGATTAACTAAACTGAAGATGAGACATGATGAAAGAGGGTCACAGCGGTCAGCAGGATGCAGGCAGGTGAACGGAGGCGAGGGGGTGGAGGGGGGGGGGTGGAGGTAGGGGTTTTTAGTGGGGAGGGCAGCGCAGAGCCACCTCTTCACTTCCTGGAACATGATGCTGTTTTCTGCTAAGGGGGGCGAGGTGAGACCGGTGGAAAAAAACACTCTGAGTGCAACACCTGCTGTTTGTCGTCCTTATTCAGCCACTTATGTGTCTCCATCTTTCCTGTGTTCTTAAAGAGAAAAGCACCAGAGAGCTCGACGGCTGATGTTTGCAAGTGAGTCACGTCTTTTTTTTTTTTTTTTTTGTACCAGACCTACATGAATAAAAGATGACTGATTATCTACATGGATGAGACATTTAACACAAACATTTAACGTCCTGATCAAGCAGCAACATCCAAGTCTGGAAAGTTTCTCTAACGCCGACGCGACGTAACGCGTAGTTCCTCAAATGACCACTAGAGGCTGGCGGCAGGAGTGAGTCGATGCCCATAGACCTCCATGTTAAAACTTCAGAGCAGAAATAAACATGTTTGTTAAGTATCACTAACCACCTACCAGATCTCATACAACCCACCTACCTACTCGCCTACAACCAATTTGCCAATCTGACACAAGATAATCCACATACCTATTCATATAACCACAACAACCCATTATCTACCTACTTTTCTGATCACATACAACAACACCTAACCATCTACATCTACCTACTCTCCTACAACCTACCCACCCGCGAACCCACCAAATTACCAATCAACCATAACCCCAACCAACATACCTACCTACATGCAACCAACTTTACCAGCTACGAACCTACCTACCTACTCGCCTACAGTCAATGTGCCCATCTACTAACCCAGTTAACCACCAATAATTTCACATACCATCTCACATAACCCAACTAACCTACCTACCTACTTTTCTAATCACACAAAACACCACCTACATCTACCTAATCTCCTACAACCTACCCACCCACCAACCAAACCGACCTACCGAACCACATACAGCCCACGAACCACCAAATAATCCACATACCATACCAGCTACTATTACCGCATCCCCTAAAACCTACCCACAAACCTACCTACCTACATGCAACCAACTTTACTAGCTACTAACCTACCTACCTACTCACCTACAACCAATTTGTCCATCTACTAACCCAGTTAACCAAATAATCCATACACCTACCCACATAACCCAACTACCGACCTACCTACCATTCTAACCACCCACCAACCCACCTAACGACACACAAACCTACTAACCTACCTAACTACATACAACCCACCAACAATCTAATCTACCCATCTACTAATCCACCCAACCACCTACCTCAAATCCAATTAAAAGTAACACAAATAACAAATTAAGTGTATTGAATTGAATTGTATGTGGCCGGTTAGGTAGGTTAGTAGGTGGGTAGATACGTGGATTATTTGGTGGTTGGGTGGGTTAGTAGGTGGTAACAGCACCAATCTACCCACCTACCTACCTACATCCTACTAATTCCATTTATTCTCTCTTTGATGACGTGACTGACTGGCTACAGACTGATCTGAACAATGAAACAATCAATGAACACCAGCTGTTTTTCTTAAGTTATTCAGTAGAAAGATTGAGACTTTTACAGAGAAAACAAACGTCTTTTAATCGGTGTAAAAAAAAAATAGTGACCACCATTGAAGCCACTTCCTGTTAATGTCTATAACCATCTACACACTTCTTCATCACGTTGGAAATTATACATAGAGAAGAAGGTTCTGTACATTTCCAGGAAGTGAAAGATTTGGCTCATTTTATACATTCGGAAACAGTCACAGTTCGGACAATAACCTTCATGCTAATGAAGTCAGGATTCTGGTTCATAGTGGAAGAAAAACACTGTTTTGACACATTTGACAAATCATTGTTTGTTTTTGTGAATGAAAATAAAATGTCAGTGGAGATGAGAAAACTTGCAAAATCAATCACTTTCTCTAAACGTTGTAACCTCATAGTTGATTCACATTATTTACTTCAATTTCACTTTATTTTCTTTACACAGTGATTTGAAAACAAACGACAGCGGCCACGGACGCACAAATCTACAAAATCCAACATGTAAGTTACAATTTCTGAAGCCTCGTAGTTCATTTTCCATCTGTATCATAGTGTCAAGTTATGCGTCTGTGGCTACGTTTACATGGACGACACTTCACTTCAAGCCACCTGATTCCAAATTAAAACTTAAATCCAGTTTAACTCTTTACATGGACACTAAATTAAATGATCTGATCTGGAATGTGTTCACCAAATAAAATCTCTCAACTTTTGGTTCTCCTGCTGTGGAGTGTTGGATCTGCAGGAAATGTAATAGAAAAAGTTGTTTATTGAAATTCATCCCGTAAATTTACAGTTTTTTGTTGGTGGAGACCAAAAGCAGAGCTAGAAGTCGAGTGATAAGTAGATCATTTTTGTTTTTTTCTGCTACCTTCTACCGTCGATGCTGATTGTTCTGGTTTGTTTTGTTACCTCAGGAATTTTGTCACTTTATGTTTACATGCAGCCAACTCGCCCAGAAAGAATTAACATGGATTTATTCCAACCAGAGAGAAAATATCGACATCGTTAGGAGATGATATTTTCCTAGTGAACAATTGGTTGAAACTGAAAATTCTGATCAGGTCAGTAGTTTTATGAGGATCATTATTATTATTATTATGATTATTATAATTAGAGTCCATGCAAACATAGCCACATGATGAAGAAGGTTCATGATATGAAAACACAACAGAAATCAGAATGTGTGGATTGACAGCAGACAGGACTGAGTCTAAAATCTACAGGTTTTGTGATAGTGTTGCTAGACGGATGAACCCTGCTACATAAAGACTGGTTAAAGCTTTAAACAGTCGGGTTAAACCCACTCCGGTCTGGTCGGCAAGTCTTCTGGATCAGGCATAAATATCGGCTCAATTGGCAAAAAAAAGAAAAGAAAAGAAAAGAAAAAGAAAATCTGCTACTTTTCCTCTTCATAGTTCAGTTTTGGCTTTAAAAAAAAAAAAAAAAGAAAGAACCGTAAACAGCCGAGAAGGAGAATGTCATTATCTGTACACCGTCTCTTTTATTTATTTTAAATTAATCGGTTTATTTATTCATTTATAGAGCCAAAATAGCTAACAGCTATTTTTTTTTTGAATTATTCAATTTATAAAAATATGAAGCAGGAAAAGAGATAATGATTTTCACATTTGAAGCCGGTTGCCTTTTGCTTCAGGTGTAAACAAAAACAAAATAACTGCAGATTAAATGTGTAGGAGCTGATTGAATCGATTAATAGTTGAAGAGATGACGATGTCGGTGGAGACAAGAGAAAAGACGAGTGCAAAACAGTCAAACCAGAAGTAGACGAGAAGATGGAGATAGATCAGATCCCACTCTCATATGTGTGTGTTGTAATGTGAAGGTACAGCTCATTAAAGGTGAGAAAACCCTAAACTAAACTAAAAACACAGAAACAAACTCGTCCTTATTTCCACTGTTATGCTAAGCTAACCATGTAATGTAGCTGTAGCTTCATATTTAAACCCAAATACATGATGAGAGGTATTAATCTTCTCATTTTTTAAATTTTTTTTATATAATGATTGTTTTAATAAAAGGACCAGAAACTTTCAAGCTTCTAAATTTACCGTCTGGAGGGAAACAGAGTCTGTTATTACAACGTACCAGCAGGTGGGAATTTCCAAATTCTGAATTATACTTAATTAGACACAACGAAATGGTGTGGAAATCCAGAGAGATGTGATGTTCCCCCCGTCTGGCTCCAGATTTAGATATTCAGATTTTGTGAGTCGAGGACGCTGGACGTGACCACACGATGGAAGAGGCTTTGAGCTTCGTGTCATGATACTTCATATTTAGTATCGGGGGGGGAAAAACTGCTGAATCAGAGCTCTCGGTGTAAGGCGTAATCCAGAAACCATAGCAGCTCCGCGAATAGTCTGTGGTGAGCGAGTCTGGCCACGTAGCGCTAAATGTCAGCTACCCTCCGTTAATTTTTTTTTTTTTTTTTTTTGTCGTCGTTTTTTTTTTTTGGCAGCAGCAGCAGAACAAAAGGAGAGTTTGCCCACTGTGGTCCGGCGCCTTAAAGAGGAGGAGGAGGAGGAGGAGGAGGAGGAGGAGGGTTAGGAGTTCAGACCACACGGGCAACACCATGTCCATGAATGTGTCCATGAATGTCCTCGTCTCCTGTCACAGCCTGGACGTGTCTGAGGACTGGTAAGGTCCATTCACCTGGGGCGGAGAAGAAAAACAAAGACACATTTTAAAATAATAATCCCCTGGTCCTAAACAGAATCATAAATAAAACCTTAGCTTTTAATACTTTGAGGATCTTTAAAAGAAGTTTAACGTCCTGAGACGCTGCGTCCTCATTTTTAGGTTTGTTGCAGCTTCTTCTTCTGCTTCATTTAGACTTTTATCCTCATAACTAGACACTAGTTGGTATAAAAACATAAAATGAAACATAAAAACATAAAACCCTTTTTTGATTACACTGTATATAATACTTATTTTATTTTACTTTGATTTAATCTCGTTTTATTTTATCTTTCTTGTGGTTTTTATGAGTGTTTACTTATGTGCAACGAAGCTACGGTGACAAAGTCATTTCCCTCGTGGATCATTAAACTGGATTCATTCTGCAGCCAATCACATAACAAAAGTGGACGAGGTGCAAAACCTTGTCCACCTTCTTTTTTTATGCTTATTAACTTTTCTAGTTTAATATGATGCACAAATGAAACTTAAAGACTTAAATAAAATAAATAAATAAATATTTTTTACACATAGTAAAATAGGAGAAATAAGAGGAGAAGAATTCAAAAACCAGATTAAAACGTCTTGAGCCTCCTTTTAAACATGTATAGTAGTAAGTTGACTTCAGTCGGACTGAACATTTAACCCCTGAAATTCTCCTGTAGGTCACTGAGGTTTATAGCAGAGGTGGTGGATATATCCAGCTGATTTAAGGCCCTGGATTATACCAGACTTGCCCGTATATTGAATCGATTTCTAGGGGAATCAGCGCCCGGTATTGGGACCGATCCTAAATCATCTTTAGTCTGATACAAACCAAACCTCTGTTCTTCTTCTTCTGTTTTAGTGGCCAGCATCAAAGCTGCCAAAATATCACAAAGAAGAAGAAGAAGAGGAACCACAATTACTGAACATGTCGGACGTGTGGAAGAATTTTACTCAGTCCACATAATCCACTCGACAACAAAGTACAAGATGCCCTCTCCGATTCTTTGAGGACAGATTATCAAAGTTCACCACCACCCACCACGTCTCTACGTCTGATCCTCTGATTGGCTCGGCCTGCTCTGATTGAAGCGGTTACATGAGGTTGTTTTTATTCTTAATCTTTGTGGGCCACTAGTGTCCATGCAAACACAGCAGCTGTATTGTTCTCAACAAAGGAGTTGCGTGCTACCGGCTCGGCGCTAAAGAACCTGATATTTCCCCCAGGAGCTGGTCGGGAACAAAAAGTTAAAAATAATCCTGTACTCTGCATTTATAACCTCCAGGTGGCCAGAAACAAAACTAAATAAGCTAAATAAATAAATAAGCAAAATAAGCAACTGTGCGCTAACAAGCTAGCCGGCTCAACTTACAAGTGGACGTGTTGTAACCTCCTTTTTTTTTTTCTCTCTCTACTGCTTCGAGGTGGCCAAATAAATGAGTTATTACGGGTTTAAAGTTTCTTCTTGTGCTGTTCCAGAGCTTCCAGCGGGCTGTTATGTTTCACTACACAACCTGTAACGCTGATAAGCTGCGTGAGAGAAGCACAGGTGAGCTTGAGTTACCTCTGAGCTCAGATAATCGTGGCTTTTCCTGGAACTCGCGTTGTGAAGATAACACCAGCGAGCTGCTGCGCCTCACTAGAGGCCTCAGCGCAGGATTTTATTTCCTAAAAAACAAAAACGTGAAACTGGCTCATGCCCACTTTGTGCTTTTGTTAGCGGAATAATAAGTTTACCTCGTAACACCGTTTTTTTTGTGCGTGTGTCGCTGCCATGATGACAGCTACTGTTTCAAGTCGGACAAAAACTGTTATCAAAACTGACCAAAGGGAAACATCCTGTTCATATCAGATGTAACGCAGGAATTTTTCTGAGAAATTATTTATTTTTTAATACTGCGGTAAATACTTATGCATGTGTCTATATTAGGAACATTTTGCCTACATTACATTATATATGTAACCATCTGGATTTAATGTTGCGACTTGTGTCCATCTTCTTTTTCGTATCTTTGCATGTGAATTGAGGTAACTCAATTTTCTGACAATAATAATCCAGTACAGGCCAATTTAAACCTCCAAGATGGCGGCAATTAGCGTACTCTTCATCCTCCTCATCTCCCAATGGGCTTGACTCAACAAGAATTGCACCTCTTTAGTCATGTGTTGGTGCAAATGGTAAATAAACTCTATTCTAAAGGCATCTAGCACAACCAACAACACTTTTGGGAATTTCCTTCTTTTAAAATCTGTAATTACATGTTTGCCAGAAGGAGTTAGTTTAGTTAGAAGGGAGGATTGTTTTCTTCCTCCAGGGACACGTTGACATGACATTTGAAGTTGACTCGGTCGCATATACTCTCACAAATTGGTCTTTATTCAACCAATGTGCAGAGACCGAGGCCTTTAAGCTTCTACTGAGGCTCATGCCTTTGATGTTCATCTTAGTCGCTCTAATTCCATCAGTACAACAAATTACTTGAATCCGTGTGGATCTCTGTCATAATCTACTTTTAGCTCCGGTTTTGGTCTCTACCAACCAAAGCAAGACATTTATAGGCTCAACCTTTCAAGAGACAATTTGTTTTAGGTCTTCCACAAACCAAAGCCCCACCCCTACTTCTTCTTCTTCTTCTTCTTTTGATTTAATGGTGGTTGGCTAGCGACTGTAGCTGTGTGTGCAAAATAAAAGCGATATTTCTGATATTTTGATGCATCATCTCCAATAAAAGTGGTTCCATGCACTTTTGTGATAAACTTTTACATCAACTTTTACATCAACACTTCTGAAAAACCATCTCATGAGAGCGTAAAAGTGTTTCAGTTTTACATATCTGAAAGGTTTCCATTACCAGCTGTTGTTGAGATATTTAGATTTTGTGCATTTCTAGGAGGTAATGGAAACGCAGCGAATGAAAGATTTATCAAAAAGGAAAGAATAATTATTCCCTGGACTCCACTGTAATTCAGTCCAGTCGTCTAAACTGTGTCTGGATAGCAGCAACTCACAGGTGTCGATTTAAAATGCGAAACGCCCAGTTTGCTGTTGTGTCTGGCTGCGGAGATGAAATGGACTGTACCACAACCTAGGAGGAGGCCAGCCCATTGTGTTCACACACTGACAGATACATTTCCAGCGAAAGAAAGAGTCAAGCTGGTCTCGAGATACATTCCTCGTGAGCGAGCCAAGCCTGAGAGAACGCAAATATACAGACGGTATTAGGTTGAAGTCCAACGGCAAGATTAGCGAGTCAAGAAAACGTTCCAACGAGCTCTGACTGCACTCTGGTTATTATGTCTCCTACTAGTTTTACCATTGACTGATACATACGCCGTACAAAGGAGCCATTCTTTCACCAGGCGGTCAATGCTGCCAACAACATCACCATTGGACAACACCATTGGAAACACGTTGAAACTCAATTTAACGAATAAACATTGAAATAAAGCTAATTGTCCAGCAAACTATTACGTCAAACATCTGTATTCTGTAGCTCAGTTTTTCCTTCAGATGACTAAGAAAGACACCAGATGTAAATGTTTACTTCACAGATTCGTATATGTCCAAACAAAAAAAAAAGATATAGATTTGAAGGACAATGTATTTACATGTTCTGTCACTTTCAAGCTGCGTGTCCAGCCAACATATTTTTATGACGAACATGTTTGAAATGAACTCTGCTGCACATTTTAGTTCCTCTGATCCATTTCCTCTCTTCTTTGAACACACCAAAGTCAAAGCGAAGGAGACCATTCTGGAAGCAACGGATAATAACTGTGGTGATTTAATCAGGAATCTTTATCTTCAGTCATTCACAACTTAACCCTAATCCTTTACCTTCTACCTCCTTTAAATCTATTACGTCTCTATTGGGTCTATTCGCCATTTTTTTGTGTCCATGTAATCTATTAAAATCTTTATTGTCTCTCCTGACTGAAATTAATAGCTTGCAACAAACTAGATAAACATTTTACATTTTAAGAATGTCTGATAAGTGATAAAAAAGTGATAAAAAAAAAAAAAAAATACAAAATATCTGTTTTGGGACCACTATTATTATGTATACACAGATGGAGCCTTATTTCATTTTTACGCTGACAATGCAGTGATCTACTGTTCGGGTCCCACCACTGCGTTGGCTCTTGCCAAACTGCAAAATGTTTTTAATATTGTTCAGACTCAGCTCTCACAGCTGAAGCTGGTTTTAAATGTGGACAAAACAAAAGTAATGGATTTTTAACGCTAGTAAAAAGCCCATGACCTCAGTCCTGATCAGGGAAAGAAATCAGGATTTGTCTCCACTTTTATATATCTTGGGGTAATGATGATCTCTGATTGAAGCTTGTACACTATTTGTTCACGTTTGACACACTTTGTCCTTGTTGTTACTTGGGACTTGGGGGAAGATGGGGCCTTTTTTGTGTTACGTCCCTAGACTGGGCCTAACGCCAAGTAAACAGGTACAGGCCTCCTACTGGATAATAACTACACGACTAATTATCTTTCATCTGGCAACAAGTTATTTAACCGCAACTGATGCAATGAGTAGCTTCTCATGTGGAAAGACACATCCCGTGGTGGTGGAAAAGATTTTTAGAGGAAACTTCTAAAGAGTCTGAAGCAGAAACTACTAAAACTGGGTTAAGAACTGTCCAGCATTATGAAAAACTGGAAGGACGGTGGGCAACCATCGTCTTCTAGGAAGAAAACCAGGACTATATTTACACACAAACACTGCGACAGGAACTAAAAGGAATTGGGACTGAACGGCTGTGTAGTCTTAAGAAAGCCACTAATCAGTGAGGCTAACCTGAAAAAAATGGCTTCAGTTTGCTAGGGAGCTTAAAGATTGGACTCTGGAGGCATGTTCCAGAGTGCTGAGGCATCAGGGTAAAACAAACAAAAGTAATGTATTATTCTAATGCTGGTAAAAAGCCCCATGACCTCTGTTGACATCAGTGCTGATCAGGGAAAGAAATTAGAACTTGGAACTTGTCTCCAGTTTTAAATATCTTGGGGTTATGGCTTGAGGATGACATGTCTTTACAAATGAAAATTATTTTAAAATGAGAGTGAGGTTCGGCCAGAAAATGATCGATATCTGCTACGTTTTTTACCACTTCTTGATTAGAGAGATCTACTCTTTATGAATGCATCTGCACATGCTGGATACTGTTTATCCCAGAGCTTTGAGATTCCTTACGATCTGTAAAGTTCTCACTCTTTACTCCAGGGCTGGGGGGCATCTTTGACCATGGAGAGACTCACTGTCACTGGTACTTACTCATCTATAAAGACATTCTGGGTGAACTACCAGATTACAGCTCCAACTGAATCCTCAGAGATCTGTTTGCTTTTATACTTTAAGGTATCATTTTATGTGCACGGACTGAACTGGAAAAGAAAGATTTTCAGTTCTCTCTGCTCCCCACACTTGGACCAACCTACAAACATCTGGTTCCTCTACCAGAATTTAAAGGTCTTATTGGCACATTGGTGAGTGAATCTGTTGGCACTCGTCGATGCCTTCAGGTTTTGACCGGCCTTATACTTTTAAATGTTCATATTTTGGTTTTTATGTCCTGGTCTTGGCCAGTTCCCAAAGAGATCACTGATCTTAATGTGACTAACCTGCTTAAATATGTGTCAAATAAAAAAAATATGTTGGATTTTATCATGTTTCTGCATGTTTCAACAACTCGTCGAGTTGTGCAGCAAGTTTTCTGCAAACTTCGTCATTACACCTTTAGGGATTTTCCTGTTTTAGTCACATGGGTAAATGTTACAAAATCCACATACTGGATCCATCCAAGAGCTGTTACTACAAATCAGCTCTCTCCTGATGTTAAATCCTGCTCTGGCATCTTGTTTCAATTGTTGCTTACATAAATTAAAACATTAAAATTGTTTCTTGGAACTGTTTGTGAATCCATTTAACGGGAGGTCAAATGTTCAGAGTTCAACTGGACCAGCGTCCTCTCAGCCCTCGATGCTCCGGGCCAACGTTCAATGACGGAAAAAGAAATATTTACGTGGCCAACACAAACTGCAAACCACCAGAAATCCACAGCAGTCACATGTCAAACAATCGCGGATCATGAAGAATCCAAACGTTTCATTAGATTTTCATGTTTCCTTCTTGCACATAAACACAGACGTAAACGGACTTCCTCTCAGCTCAGAGCAGGTCCAGTTAACTCTGGTTTAATCAAAGCTATCGATACTCGCGAGTTCAATGAGTTCAGGGATCAACGCGAAACAACCCGGACAACGTCATTTAAATCCAGTTTGACAGATAACTGATTAAAGGATGTGAATTTTGGAAGGTTTACACACATGCAACGACAGACTTGAACAAATAATCATTAGCCAACATCTCTGGTGTATCTCAGGAATAGGACACACGTTTCAGAGTTTCAGTTTGTGTGGAGTCTTGGGGAGAACTTGGGTTTCTATTAAAGCACAATAAGGCTTTATAGTAAATAACTGGAAAATAACTGTGATTTGCCACCTGAAGATGCAATCCTGATTATTTAATAACGGATATCAGTCTTAATCAGAGTTCTGATCCAATCTTAAATAAACTTCCTCCCCTGTAAATTTATAAAGGCTTTTCTTATCTTGTATTTTCCCAGATCATGTTCGCACTATGTGACTGGATACAGCTGAAAGTTAATGTAGCGGAGAAAGTGTTGCTTCAACAAACTACATAAATGGGCTTGTTCTCCAGCCCCATAAACTCTCTAACCCTAATACTTTGGCCGTGACACTGTCTCAAAGAAACTTTTCTCTTCTTTTACAGAAGTTTTGACGCTACGCTAGGAGATCATCCCGATCTAATCATTTTAAAAATGTCTGGCTCGGCCCTGATACCGATCGCCACATCCCTAGAAATCAATTCAATATACAGGCAACACAAATCCATAAGTCAACCTATGAGAGGAATCTCAGCCCATGGTTATCTGGTGCATTCAGGGGAATGTTCACATCACTTATTGACAGAAGGTCAGGGGTTAAATATTGAGTCTTCTGCTTAAAAAACAAACAAGGTCCTGAACAAACTGGGTGAATGAACGTCGCAGGAGAATGTGAGAACTGTTACCAGGCGATAAAATTGTAAAATAAATCATTTCGCTTTAGAATTTGAATCGTTTCAAGTCGCAGATACAGTTTTAACTCTCATTAAATCAAAATAAAAAAGATTTGTAGTTGGGTTGGTGTAACTTTTGTTTGACAGTCGACTGCTGCAGTGAAGAGCTGGCAAAGACGAAGGAATTTAATAGTTTTGTGATGTTGATGTGTTCCAGTCACTGGCTGCACAGGAACTCCAAGTACTTTATATTAAGGTTTTATTGATGATTGGCCAAATTAAAATCACTAAATCACAACCACTTTTAAGGAGACTTTGTATGAAAATGGGTGTAATTCCTGCAACATTTCCTTTAAATGTGATTTAAAATCCTACATCTTTTTCTTATAACTATATCTTCATTATGGTTTGAAAACCAGGTAAAATAACAGAAAGTGTCAATGTCCAAGAATAGGATAATCATCACAGATCAGCCACAACATTATGACCACTGACAGGAGAACTGAATAACGTTTAAACTAGGGGCGTTAAACTCATTTTAGTTCAGGGGACAAATACAGTCCAGTTTGATCTCAAGGAGGCCGGACCAGTAAATAACCTGCTAAGTAACGACGACTCCAAATATTTCCCTTTGCTTTAGTGCAAACAAGCTCCGCTACATGTAATGAACAACTGTAAAGGTCTTAAGAAGTACAAGGTGCAAGGTGCAAGTGCAATTTCTTACTTTATCGAACGTTTTCAGCTCATAACTTCAGTGTAATTTTTTGCAAATTCTTCCCACAGGTCAGATTAGGCCCCCAAGCTTTATGCTTTATGTCTTGTGACAGTTCAGTGTTCTGCTGGGAAACTTTTGCACCTGGCATTCATTCATGTGGATGTTACTCAGACATGCACCACAATGCACCACAAACCTGGACCAGCCCAGACACCCCCACCCTATAGCAATGACACTCCTCGATGTCCTGACACAAAAACGGTTTAGGAACAACTCAAAAAACATGAAGAACAGCACAAGGTGTTGACCTGGCCTCCAAATTCACTAGATCCCAAACTGATCAAGTATCTGTGGGATGATCCACAGAGGCCCCTCCCCTCAGAAGGCCCAGGTCACAATTGGTTTGGCTGACCGGTGCATGAGCGAGTTGTCTCTGTGAGTGTCGCCGCTTACTCGTGCATCGTACTCCAGGACGAAGGGAGGGATGTCGATCTGCTCGGGTTTGATGCAGGTGAAGAGCTGCTGCAGGCTGTCCAGGTAACGGACCTTCTCCTTCAAGCCAGACACGCTGAACGTGGTGAAGAACCACGTTGAGAACTGGACCGAGACGAGAAATAAGACGGAAGAAGAGGAAACGAGAAAGGAACATCAGTTGTAAACGATTGCGATTTTATAGTACCAGGATATTAATGTTAGTCATAACCAACAAAGAAAAAACCCTCTCTCAAGTAAAAAAAACAAAAACAAAAAACAGAACAAGATGAACTCTAATTAAACTTTTATGATTAGAGGGTGAAAAAAAATCAAATACTATGAACAATAAAGATGCAAGATATAAACCAGAAGTTTCTGAATCTGGATGATGATAAGCATCTAAAAAACACAGTTTGATGGAAAACTGTGATTCTTGGAGAAAATCTTGGGAATCTACCAGGATACAATTATTCATAATTTCAAGTGAGTCAGAGTCTTGAATCTTGAGCCACATAAATGTATGAATTTTAATTAAGCCATGGCGGTTTACTGTAAGTGAAGTAAGACATAATTAGAAAGCAATATATCCAGGCTAAGTTAGTTGTCAGACAGTTTATTTATTTAACTGCTGGAAAAGAAAAAACTATTCCCACGTTACCTTAGAACGAAATGTTGGATGTACAAAGTAGAAGGCCTTCAAATTCTTCTTAAACCTGCAACACAAAGGAAAACAGAAAACTTAAGAAGGAAAATACACTTTAGCAGAGTTCTCACTCACTATTTATGGAATGAAACACAAGTGTGAAAATGTGGACTGTGGTGTGTGTGAAGTGACGATGATTAATTATCTGAAACAGAAGGCGCTGGAGGTTTACAAAGGTGCAGGTTTGTTGTGTCTTAAAAAACACAACCTGTCAATCAAGATGGACGTATTTACCACCTACAAACATCACAGAAGTAACCCTTATACGTTAAATGTCCAGTATGTGTGTGTAGACTGCTTAAGGCAAATGTGATCATATTTAAAAGCCTGGAGATGTTTGCAGGTAGAAATAGATACCGTGTGAAGTTCAACTTTTAGCACATGAACATATTTTATTATGGATTTATTCAGCTTTTTATTCAGTTAAATGATATTTGTTAACAAACACCAATTAAATGATCCTCAACGGGAAACGTGTTTGTATCCGAAACCTAAATCATCAGCAAGTTGTGGGACAAGTGGTTTATTTATTTAGGTCGACCCCACACACACTTTTCCGCTTGTCTAAATAACCACAAGAGCAAGAACCACTATAAACAACCCACACTAAGATACAGATACAAACTATACTTTCATGATCCTCGTTTTTGGTTTGAAGAGTCTAAGGGAGTTGGTTTTGAATAACAGAACAGCAGTTTTCATGAAATGCAGCCAGTCTTTTACTGCTATGAATTATCATTATTATTAAAAGAGATAATAGAGCATCTAGAGCTATTTCCTGAATGGCCAGATGAGTCCGTTCACACCTTCATGACGTAAAAGTGATCTACACATGCAAACAACATAGTCACCAGAAGATTATGACTCAAAAAGCATCTGCAAAGGGAGGCTTTCTGCAGGTTTGAAAAAGTGGAATTTAACTTTTTAAGACCTTCTTGAGACCATTAAGACATTTTTTTTTAAACCATTATAGGTTTAAGTTTAAGACCTACATGAAGTATGAAAAATAAGGAAAATCAGAAACCCAGAATTACTTTAAAAATAACAAAATTTATTGTCACTCGGCTATCTACCCAGGACATCCCTGGGGTGGGCTCCATTAATGAGGAGCAGAAACATAATAGGCCGGGGCCAGAGGGGGTCATACTGCAAATGAAGTGGTAATAAATGGATTTAAGACTTCATTAAAAGTAATTTAAGACCTACGATGCGAAATATGCTCATATTTTAAGACTTTTAAATTGGGATTATCAAATTTTAGACTTTTTAAGATTCCGCGGAAACCCTGAAAGTGGTTCCCTAGGAAGTCTAATTTAAAACGATTGTCTGAAATCCCTCCAACTGCTCTCAGAACAACCTCAACTGGAGCCCTAAGAGTTGTTCCTAGTGGTGCATCCAAACCGTCTCCATAAAGAAACCAACTTTAGTCACTGGTCTCCATGATCTCATACCCGAGGATCATTACCAGAGGTAAGGACTGGTTAAGCAAAAGTTTCTCCAACAGCCAACGCTCTTTGTTTCACCACGACATGTCTGGTTTCTTTCTGCCAAAACCACCGATGGCCCAACAGATGTCGCCTAACCGGCACTGACGAAACAGACCCCAGCACACCTCCTCTTTATCTGGAGCAGCAACTCAATTCCAACCCGCGGGGAGCCGACAAAATACCGTGAACTCGCGTCTGGAAGCGCCAATGCTCATCACATCCACTTCATCCTTGGTTGCAAACCACCCTTGCGTGTGCTGGAGGCCACGCTCCAATGAAGCTACAAAACCACAGAGATCTTTATGTCACCTAAGAGGCATGAGTCGGTGATTTCCCCCAATTACTGAAGCAAGCCTCTTCTTCTCTATTTTAAAGTTGTAATGTCACTCGAGTGTCACATTGCAAAGTGGTCCCTAGTTAAATCAGCGGTTTTTGTCACATTTCTCTAACAGAAGAGCTCAGATGTGTTCATTTCATTGCAGACTGCATCTGTCCATACAGTACAAAACAGTTGAACCAATAGAGGGAATGAGATATTTTTGTAGAAATACTTCCTGACTATTCTTCCTGAGTTCATGTTAAAATACACTTAAAAAACACAATTATAGTGCAGATAAAATTGACGAATTCATATAAACTGACAAATAACATCTTCATGTAAACTAATTCAGAGAAAAAGCCAAAGTACTAAACCTTGATGCTGGGCTTCTGCACTGGTCCAGCACTGGACCCGAGGGATTCACAAATAACGCTTAGGCTCTCAAACTGGTCTGTCTTCTACAGAAAGTAATCAACACATCCCCAGTGAGCCAGACCGTTTTGGAAAATTTTGTTTGGCTTTGGTTTGCCGGTTCAATCAACCGGAGCCAAAAAAGCATCTGCAGCGAATCATTAGTTCGATGGTTTGAACGCTTTGGGACATGCCAGGCCAGTGTTCCACGGGCCTGCGAAGACCGACACCGTCTCGCCAAGCCAAGGAAGAAGTAACTGCTTGAGAAGTGGAACCGAGAAAACACTGCTTCGAAATTAGTCACACATCTTGACAAAAAAGATCGGGGGCTTGGACAGAAACTTAACGCCCTGATTAACTTTTACAGACGAAACTTGTGTTTATGTGTAACACAATCCCTAAACACGATGTGAAAGACACAAGCTCTTTGTGCAGGTTGCCTTGAAGAACTGAATAAATAAAGATAAAGGGATGAATTCACTGTGTTTTCCAGGTGTTTCATATAAGACTGAAAAACCTCTCAATAAAACACAAACAGCTGCCCGGTGAAAGTCCCTGCCAAATAACAAGTCTTACAACAAACAGGGATTTTTTTTATTTTTTACAGCCAAAGTGCAATATCAAATTAAAAAAGTTGTTAAAAATCAATAAAAACCTCCTGTTTCTTTTAAAATATTGCAATTAGGTGGCTGGTGGAGGTCAAGGCGTTATGTGGTTCCATGAGCCCAAGCTGAAACTATGCCGAGAGCTTGAGGAACTTTAAATAACCTTGACATTTTAAGGTAATTATGCCCTAGGCTGCAGCACTCCATGATGAATCAGCAGCATGCACTAAAACGTTCACAGTAACACTCAACTGAATGATATATGACTAAATGGGGTTTCCCTTTTTCTGATGAAAGGGGAAGCTGAATGAAGGTGTTTTCATTCATAATCAACGGCGTTCTCCGCTACGTCATTCAGAAGTAACCAGCGGTTTCTCTCGGCAGTTTAGGGGTAAATTCATCATCTAAAGTGAAGGACATAACGTCAGGACGGCAGTTTACTTGACGAAACGTTTGACAAAGACGTTGTGAGACTGACTGAATGAGCAGGCGCAGAAAGCACATTAAACCCAAGATGTAAGAGCATTCAGAATGACTGCGCGGAGTTTCCCACTCATGCAGGAAGGAAGTTCGTTGAGGTTACTAGAAATCAGAGAGACTGAACTAGAAAGGTTTAATTAACACACCGAGACCTGGAGTTTCTAAGATTTTTCCCTACGTAGTTTCCAATGAATGCATTTTTTTCCCTCTCAAAGCTGAGAAAGCATTTTGTATCTGCCGCGAGTCTTGTGGCATTTGTGTTAACATAATTTTTAAGTTCTATAATCAACCTGCAGAATATAATACTTACAGGAAATGAAACACTAAATTCTCACTGCAGTTTATTACCGCTGGCATCAGATTTATTTTTAGCTTTGGATAACTTTCAGACCACTAAATTTGACGTTTGTAGGTGTAACAGACAGAAAGTGAATGGATCCCAAATTCCTAATTGGACTGGAAAACTGCTCAAATCTGCAGCACGTAAAGTCAAATACGGGGAAACGAGGCCCAGTGTATTTGGCACCAAAACTTCCTCGACTTAAACAGCTTAAAAGACACTGAGGAGGATCAAACAATGCTTGGCTGAACCACCAGTGCATCATCATACAGAGCTCTAGTCTGAGGCCCAGGCGTAACTCTAAACAATTCTGGTTTCTATTCGTAGGGATGTGGCTTCTATTAAGACGAAAAATATTAATCAGCGATGAGCATCACAGCTCATTAAACAGATACGGTACAACCTCTGACCACGTGTCAGATGGCTTATTCCTCCATGTGTATCTGATGAACAACATCTTCCACAGCGCTCACAACCCTTTGAGTTTTCAACTGAATCGTTGACTTTCTTCCAGGTCTTCTGGATCGTACCAGTTTGGTGTTTGATGCAAACATTTCAGTACCTGATAACCACATGTTGAGCACAAGAGAAAGAAGAACAAATAATAACTACAGTGGCGTGAAAAAGTGTTGGAACCCTTCCTGATTTCTTATTTGTTGCACGTTTAAATACGACCTGTTTGACAAAGTGAAGTAGACCAAAAGATCCTCAAAAGCTAGACATCATGCTGACATACAAAGAAATCCAGGAACAAATGAGAAAGAAAGTCACTGAGCTCTATTGGTCTGGAAAATGTTGTAAAACTTTGGGACTCAAATAGTGAAAACATGAAACAGTGGTGAACCTTCCCAGGAGTGGCCGACCAACCAAAATTACCAAGAGCTCATATACGACTCATCCAAGAGGTCACAAAAGACCCCACAACAACATCCAAAGACCTGCAGGCCTTAAGGTCAGTGTTCATGACTCCACCATAAGAAAGACTTCAGGGAAAATACTCTGTGGACTTGACGAGACAAAAGTTGAATGTTTTGGAAGGTGTGCGTCCCATTACATCTAATGTAAAAGTAACACCACATTTCAGAAAAACAACATCACAGCAACAGTAACATCTGGTGGTGGTAGTGTGATGGTCTCGGCCTGTTTTGCTGCTTCAGGACCTGGAGGACTTGCTGTGATAAATGGATCCATGAATCCTGTCCGGCCATCTGTTGGTGACCTCAAGCTGAAGAGAACTCATGTTCTGCAGCAAATCCAAAACACACCAGCAGGTCCACCTCCGAATGTCTGAAGAAAAACTAAATGAAGACTTTGGCCTAACCTAGTCAAAGTCCTGACCTGAATCCTAATGAGATGCTGTGGCACGACCTTAAAAAGGCAGTTCATGCTGGAAAACCCTCCAATGTGGCTGAATTACAGCAATTCTTCAAAGATGAGTGGGCCAACATTCCTCCACAGCTGGAAAAGACTCATTGCAAGTTATCACAAACACTTGGTTGCAGTTGTTGCTGCTAAGGGTGGCCCAACCAGTTATTAGGTTTAGGGGAGAATATAAATCTAATCTAAAAAATCTAAAAAATCTAAAAATCTAATTTGTTAAATTTGTTTGATGATCTGAAACATTTCAGTGCAACAAACATGCAAACAAATATATATCATATTTTTCACACCACTGTATGTGACACTGGTGCTCAGGCTACAAAAAACATAATTATCTTTCTGTATCAAATTCAGATTCTGTTTAAGGGCTGAACTCTTCAACCTAAATGCCCTTTACAAGCGAGGCGGTTCAGAACAACATTGGTAACAGTCAACACTTTGATCAAGGCTCCGTCTCAGTTAATACATCACCCCAAGACTTTGCTCCAAGTTTGGATTTCCTCTTCCAAACATGGACGCCAGATTTCCAATCCACAACGAAACAAAAGCATTTCACAGCTCGCTTTGCTTCTCCAAAAGTCTAAACACTGTAACCTTGGTGGTGCCATACTGGTATGAACAAAGCAGCAGCTGCAGATATCATCATGGTCAAGAGGAGGACGGAGCGAGAGCCAAAAGAAGACCAAACAAGGATGATGCATGACCATAAGGACGTCTTCATGGCAGAAAGCTTTCTCAAATTACTCACATTACATTTGCATCTTATTAGGACACAGCAACTGGCCAACAATTATGTAAGAAACGTTCAAGGACCCGTCAAAGCGTCTCAGAGCTTCATGCACGAAGGAAGACTTCTAAGTCAAACCCTGTTTGTTTGATTCTCAGTTCTGATTATTAAAGTCTGGAGAAGCAGCTGGGGAGTTGGGAGTTAGGTAAATGATGTTAATGCCATGACCGAACCAGAACATGCAGTTCTCGGTGAGTGGAAAGTTACAGAAATAACAAGCTTTCTTGTTCAATCATTGTGAGCGGCAGAAGACAAAAAGTGTCTGCTAAGCTAACATAATCTTACTCAGCTCATGTATGATTTCAAAATTAACACATTTCTTTGATTCCACATATACACTACAGGTCAAAAGTTTTAGAACAGCATCAGTTTCCTCTGGTATAGTTGGTCCGAGCTTCATTCTACAGATAATGACCCAGAACTTTAGTCCGAGCTCTACCAGAACTACCTCAGGATAAAAACAAAGATGGAAAGCTTGAAAACATGGAATGGACCATGGCCCAGTCTCTAGACTTTAACTCCATGGAGCTGGTTTGTGATGAACTGGACAGAAGAGTGAAAGTAAAGCTCCCAACAAGAGACACACATTTCACTTGCAGGGTGAAGTGACACACAACTTCTGCAACAAGGGAAGAAAAAGACTTGATTTCCATTTTAGAAAGAAAGAACGAAGTGTGTTCACATATTAAATCAGACAAAGATGGGTACATTTGATGAGTCCACAGTTTAGAACAGATTTTGGGTTTTATATTGATTCCATGTTTATTTTTATTTTTTTTAACTTCAGTTGTTTATTTGCTCTGTGCTTTAATTTTAAAATGAGACATTAAGCTGCTACATTTCACACTGGATCGTTCTTAAACTTTCCACTGGTAGTGTATATGTGATTTATGAAAAGCAAGCATTTAGTGTAATGTTTAGATTGTGTTCATGCTCAGTTCAGCCAGTGTAGCGTTAAACATCAGACTGACTTGGTGTCAACGATGTCGTAGAGGTTCTTGAGGAACTCGGAGTCCAGATGGTTGTGCTCTCCGGTCAGTGTGTGGAAGTAAACCATCACATATTCCTTCACGGTGATGTGATCCATCACATGGATGAAGTACAACAGAGCCTGCATCAGCAAAAAGATAAAAACAAGCACGCTAATTTTTAGTTTATTCTTTTACAGTTTTGAGATTTGGCTTTATTTGTTATATGAACTGATCAGATTTGGCCTTTTTGGAAACACAGCTGTTACACACACAAACATGCCAGCGTGAATCCAAACAAGGAGAAAATAAATGCATTTTATTTTGAAATAACTCCATATGTTTCAGGACCTTTTCGATGTCGATGAGCGTCACTGGAATGTTTCGTCCAACCACAACCATGACTGTCCTCCCACACATGTCCACACCTAGAGACACACACAGTAAAGGTTAAAAACAAGACTCACGCAAGCACAAGCAGATGGAGTGTGGCAGCTGATCACTGGAGATGGAGAGAGATTCATTGAAGATATTCAAATCAGATGTGAAACGAATTTCCAATGCATGAGGAGTTTAATGTGGCCTCTTCTTCTTCACTGGATTTTTTGCAGATGTAGTTTGAGCTCCTGTTCCCTGATTATTTCTTTAAATGTACCACTGGTCCTTTAGTTCGTCTCCACACACCTACACACTTAAGATATGTCTGTCTTGTTGCTCTTGTGTTTTGTTTTACACGCTGCACCTGAAGATAACTTACTGAGCACCATGTTAACAATGCCAGACTGTACAACGACACTGCCTCCTACTGGTAATGGCATATAATTGCATAATAATTTAGTGTATATTACATGTAAATTGGACCTGCAGATTTTTTGTAAATTTTACTTATTATATATAATAATATTATATTATTTTACTTTATTCTTAGGTACGGAAGCGGCTACGTCTATGTGTTACATTTTTTATTTCCGTTTTCCTGTGATAACGAGTTATCTCAGGAAAACAGTTTTGCTTTCTAAAGATCTTGATATATTTAATTTGAGTGAGTTCCGTCATGCTGACTGATGGATGCCCTTAACACTATAATGTAGTAGAATGACAGCCTAATGTAATAGGCCTACTGTAAGGTGAGACGTTTGATTTGTGCTGTAATGTTTGCTAGATAACGATGAAATTTCTGGAGATCACCTGAGATAACGAGATAAATAACTTGAGATCTTGAGAAAACAGAAAACTTAGGGCTTCCGTACTTATGTCTATGTCCTGTTCCTATATGTTTTCTTATCTCGCGACTACCTGGACAAAAAACTTTCCCTGTGGGGATCAATGAAGTGATGTAGAATCTTGAATCACTCACCAGTTTGATATAAAGCCTTCAGAGCGGCGATGTCGGACAGGTCCTCTGCTCTCGCTCGACACAGCCAGCGACCGTAGCTGCAGGATTGAATAGTTACAATTAAAGTCGTGTTTCAAATGAAGAGCAGCATATAACTACTGCCTCTATACATCAGGTCAAACTTTAAAGCAGGGAGGATGCACAATTCCTCAGGTACTAAAACGTCTTGTTGAATTCTACTCCGTTACAAGTTGCTATAAGACACGCTGCACTACAAACTCAGATATTTTTGAAGCCTCTGTGCTCTGCTAACCTTGTTAAACTGCAGTGGTAGAGACATTTAAATTAGTCTGAGGAGTTTATACCGCTCCACTTTACAGCACAATAAAATACACTTAACGAAGAAAATGCACCCTGTCAGTTTTACTATATATAACTATATTTTACATGGACAATGGTTCTTGTATTTGTTGGAGCAAATTTAAATTTTTCCATGTACTGTTGAGTAGTTAAATCAACAATCATTCATCATATTATGTGCACAAGTCACATGCAAAATTGTAATCTGTAAACGATACCTTGAAATAAATGCAGCGCGGTAATGAATGTTTCTTTCTGACGTGCAGAATAACACAAGTGTAAAATAGCATCAGATGGAAGTATTTGAGCAAAGACCAAGTACCTGATAATAATCCACTATCCACAACTGTCCACTATTAAGTGAAGCTGAAATGCTAATGCTAACGGTCACGCAACTCATCTCACAAATATGTTTCACCACATAACAATCTGCGTCTTTACAGTACGCTCCAGTTGGAGTTAATTTGGTCTCTTACTTTCTCTGGTGTTGTTTCTGTAAAGCAGCCTCAGACATCTGGCCTTGTAAGATCAGTTTCCGCTGTTTGTCCACGTCTCCCTCCATCCGCGCGAAGGCGTGATTCCCCACCTGACCCAGATCAGAGTCCAGGTTCTCCTCCTCACAATCATCTGGGAAAAAACAAACATAATAAATGTTTATTTTTATTTTTTTAGATGCACACAAGGATTTTACAAATTATTCGCTCAAATGCTTTAGTTCTTGTGTTATTGTGCACAGCCTGGCTCACCCCAGTACAGAGGTACTTAACACGTTACAAATCTGATTACTACACTTGTGCATACGCTTGTCCACGTTTATTTTATGACACAGATCCTACTCTATCTCCAAGGACGATATCATTCGTGTGACTGCAGAGATCGTGAACTCTGCTGACAGGATCCAGGCTCAGATTTTTTCTCCGTGGCCACATGCGTCACCGCGTCCCTGCATTTTATCGACATCCAGATGGACATGTGCATCCGCCGGTGTGTATACATCAGCCTGTTGTTGTTGGGTTTAACTTTCAGGCAGGCTGCTTGCTTTGGCTCAACACCTCAAAGCCACATCTCCGCCTTTGAAGCATCACGCCAACATACAGAAACACTGAAGGTCAAAAAGGGGCAACGCACTCGACGTGGAAACCGCAAAGACTCACTAACACATGGTCTTACCCTCACTGTTCTCCACGGCGAGACTTTTCAGGGGTTAGGTAAACGAAAGCGGTGACAGAAAATACAGTTTATCTGAACGATTTAAGGCCTGAAAGGGACCTGAAGCTGCCAAGAGTGTAAATGTGTTTTTTCTTTCCACTTTTTGTTCTCCTTTTCTTGTTTTCTATGCAGCGGCGCCAACTATTACTACACTATAAATGTCATGCCTGCATATAGAAGGAGGACAAAGAAAAATATGTGTTGAGCCTCCAGGTTCAAGCTTTATTGTTCTCAGATCTGTCCTCATGAGACCTGGTCAGCATTTCAGATATTAAGAAAGGGGTTAAGACACAAACTTTTGCTGGAGGGAATGTCATCAGATAGGAGACCACACACATCTTTTGGGACTGGCCAAAATTACTGGGAGGGAATTCAGAACGAATTATTTTGGAACATTGATTTACCTCTGAACCCAACATTTCATATTATTGGAGCACTCGGGGAAGAGTGGAAAGAAATAAGCTGCATCTATTGCATGTCCTTCTTTTGATAACCAGGAATACTGAAACCGTCCCCTCCTACTATACCTCATGAGAGAGTGAAGAAGGTGTATGTAATGGGGACAATAACAGCACACCTTCATCTTAAGATGGGCATTTTCCAGAGGATTCTCATTGGATGATTTGAAGCAGGGGGTGGGGACTGCACCTAGCTAGTGTGCAATTTAGGACTTTACCACCTGAGCAGAAGTTGGAGATAAAAGTTTTGGTACCACATCGACCAGAGGATTTAATCATTCCTCGAGAAGGAAAAGATAAAACTAGGTCATTCAACCAGGAGTGGTTTAATAGGAAACTTAGTTAGCCGGGAGATCATCAAAAAGGTTGTCTAATTTATTTTTGAATTGAATTTTGAATTTGAAGAACTGATAATGTAGTTTACATATTCTTTAAATTATAACTGAATAAGTGCAATGTGTAACTGGCGATACATGTGACAACTAAACCTCACAGAGCAGTTTAGTCGTCTGTGGAGCTGAAATGTCCGTTTGGCTGTGGTATACTGTGTGTGGTGACTTTGTATATTGATTGCTGTGTTTTGATTGTGCACTGTTCACATTATGAGCCATGCATTGTGTTTTTATTGTTGTCACGTTATTGTTTCGATCTTGAGTATTTGATATAGTGAGATTTTGAACACTGCCGTTTGGCGGCACTTTTCATATGATGATATATATACATCGCCAAATTGGCATTTTTTGAGTGATGGCATCATCAGCTGCTATTTTGTGGTCCCCTCTCCCAATTGCTACTGTGTTAATTATGATATTTCTGGACTGCATTATGAATGCCAATAAATATTTGATTAAAAAAAAAATGGTTTAAGCCACTGAGTACAACACTCTTCTAGGAATCTTATATTGTAGGTCATTTACAATCTGCCTCTAAGTTCATCTGCTGTGTGTGTATACAGTGAATATATTTTTTTGTATATTTGAGTGTTTATTAGTTATTTTATTGTATCTTATTTTATATTTCTTATGCAACACATTCCTTGTATGTACAAATATACTTGGAAATAAAGTCTTTCCTGACTCTGAACTTTGGTATTTATTGATAGACTGAAGCCAAGTAGAAATCTTTGCCCTCCACTGAAACTTATTCTTACTTTTGTTGTTTTTCTAAACTATATGAAACAAATATCTTGTTAACAAAGGGATAACTGTAATTTTATTCGAGGAAAATAAGAACACGATGTCTTCAACACACCCTGTGAGGTCAAAACAATTAAAAATACCTGCTGCCTTAGTCAGGCCGGCCGATCACATGAAAGCTGAAACTCTGGTAATATGCAGATGTTACTCTGTGGAAAACCTACGAGGAAGGTGCTGAGTCAGTGTGTGCAGGTACTAGTGTGGGCTGGAATATTCAGGCTGCCAGATGTTCCACTGACCCAAAACATTCAGTTTTTCCACGTCCACCGACCACCTCATCGTCTACCTGAGCTTAACACATTGTCCTCATGCAAACTGAATATAGAGGGCATGGACATGATGTCACAGCCAGCTGAAGTTTCCATGGTTACAGCCACTGAGTGGCAAAAAGGGATCATGGAGATTAGAAGCATTAGTTTGAGTCTTTAATAGCGTCTAAATTGTAAAAATTAATTTAAAAAAATGGGGATGAGCTGATGAATAAAGCTGAGGCGTTGAATAAAGGCAACTGGATTTGGAGAATTTCTTGAAGATGTTTTGCCTCTCATCCGAGTAGCTTCTTCAGTTCTGAGAGACTAGTGGGAAGTTGAGGTTCAAATAGAAAAAACTCTGTGGGTAAAACCCATCTTAAGAGCTGTTATGTGATTGATTGAACCAACAGATCTGAAAAGCAGTCAGAGATATATTTTTACAGATATCTGCCAAATAAAAGAAAAGTAAATGTATCGCTGCATTATGAAGAAACAACTGGAATCCAGGCTCAGAAACCTGGTGTTGTGGTTCACATTTAGTGTCAGGTGATATGAATTTATGCTGTATTTTTTGATGAAGTCATACCATAAGTTACTTCTTAAGTTACGTTCTGGAGGGCTGTCAGATAAGTTTGTTTTGAACTTAGCTCTTAGCGTTGGCATCGTTTATTTGGCTACATTTATCATAGCTGAAATGACCTAAAACCAACTGAAACTGAGGATAATCCACTTTTCCAAAGAAGGGGATACTCTAGTACAAAGCTGTTGGAGCTGTGTTGTCTAAAGTACGGAAAGTTAAACTTTAGTATATTGTGCATCTTCCTGGCGTTGAAATCAGGTCCATATAAATATCAAGAGAACTGATTTCTGGCCACATGTTAATGTTCATGGACTATTTGTTATTTGATAGTTCGTATGGATCATTGTTGAATCCAACTGTCGTTACTTTGATCGGATAATCCACATTATTCCCGGTCTCTCTGTATTTACTGACACATTTCACTGTGTTTTTACCATCTAATGAATCCATGTCCAGACCTTCGTCTCTGCGCAGTATTTGTTGTGGCTTACGTTTTGACTTGATGAGCGGCGCACTAATGGAGTGGGACACTAGATGAGTGACTGACCACTTGTCTGACAGACTGTGTGGTTTGTGGACTGATTTAATGTCTAACTAATGGATGAATAGGTAGTTTTAGACACTGACTGACTGAGTGATGGTGAGGTTTTCCACCCACAGAGACATTCTCTTAATAAAAAACAGTTACGCCACTATCAGCTAAATCTTCACCTAATAAAACCATTAAGAATTTTATTGTGCAGTGCCTCCAACAGTAATAAAATCCCCCATCTGTCAAGCATAAACTCGTGGGAGCAAGAACATAAATAGTTGACTTTTCTTCAGTATGTGGTGAGTACTAAATTGTGCGTGTTTACTTTGCTGACTTGTAAAAAGCCAGCTATTGATCAGAATTGATCTTGGACACAAAACGAGAGTCTGACTCCAAAATTAAATATCAACCACTTGAAGAAATATATCGCCCGCTCTTATAAATAAACCACTGACATGAGAGTGAACCGGATCACGTTTCCTTCTCCAGTGTCGGGAAGCAATTTATCACGTTGTATATATATATATGTGAAGGAAAAATAAATGGTGTTGAAGTTGCAAACCTTCCAGTGTGCCTGGCTTCTCAGCGATGCGGATCTGTCTCTCGGGGACGACGGGTTCACCCTCAGAGTTGCCAATGTCAGCTGGGATGAGAGGCAGGCAGGCCCTCTCCTCCTCCTCAGAGCGGGGGTAGTACAGAGGCAGCAGCTTCTTATACACCGGCTGAAAAAGCACAACAGTGTTTATGTTTGTGGTTATCAGAAAAATTGGCAAAAAATGAAAAAACCTGCAGTTCCTCAGATGACCATTAGAGGCTGGAGTCTAACCCCATAGACCAGAGTCTGTCCAACTAGAGAATGGACTGTCTGAGCTAACCCTCTATGCTGATTGGTTCTGAGCTGGTCACGTGTTTCATGGCGCCATGTTAGATACATCTAACCAATATTCACCCATAGAGAAGTGGCAATAACAGAGAATAAAGTTGGATTAAAAGTTAAAATATGCCACAGTGCTCAGCCTACGGCTCCAGCACAGGATCAGAAAAACACGGAGGAAACTCCACCGTTTCCCCAGTGAACAAAAACACAGAAAGTTATGGAGCAGAAGATTAAAAGGAACAACTGGATGTCAACTGATTTCTCCCTATTATGTGATGAGGTAAATGTCAATGTCTCTCTTTGATGTTTGTTAAGATTTTTTAGAGGAAAAATAAAGTCATACCATCATTAATGTGAACCTTGATCTCAAAAACACCCAACACCACTTTACACATGAATGAAGTTTGAAGTTAGCCTAGCCTTATGCTAACCTTATGCTAGCTAGTTATCTAGACTAAAGGCTTCGAAAAATAGCAGCTAGCGTCATAAATACTGTGAAACCATGTGTTCATGTAATTTATGTCCATGTAGACAGACACATTTAATTAACACGTAACTTTACCTCGGTTACTACTAAGTTATTATGGCTAGCGTGCTAATGCTATAATGATAATACTAATGATAATACTGAATAACAGTAACACTAGTTTAATTTTCACTATTTCCACTAATTTCAACCTTTTAATGGTGATGGATGAACACGGAGACTGAGGAGAAGGTAAACACAGCTCCATGACTGATGAGGTGATTGGAGCTACAAAGCATTTTACAGCTCATTTAAGATATTTAAAGGAAGTAGACGCTGGGATATTTAAGTGAGGAACTTTTACATAGTGACAGACGTTGGTAATAACATTTATAGGCCAGTTAATGGTGGATATAAGACATTTATTTCAACATCCGCCCCATAGGGTTACACTGTAGAATCTAACCTCTGATGTAGCAAACATGGCGCCATGATTTGAGTTGGACAGACTCTCTCTAATATACGGCTCTGCCACAGGCCTCCGTGGTCAAATTAACAAGTTATTGCAGAAAAAAATTGTTTTGTTTGTTTGTCTTTGCAGCATCTTTAAATCTACTTTTCATGTTCTCTAAAAACAAATGATAAACTTGTTCATTTATTCCATGACAATCTAACATCACACAAACCTCTTCTGTGTCCGACACTGCGAACACCACCGTCTCAATGCTGTTCCCATGTTTCTCCAGGAACCTGCGCACTGTTCCTGTCAAAGCATGAACACACAAACACCTGTTAACTTCACAGACACGAACTAAGAGTTTTTGTTTCACTGTAAAACGTTAAAACTGTTGTAAACCTTGTTTTTTTATCTATATATATATATATATATGTGTCTATGCAATTTCCATCAGCATAAAATGTTCCTGCAGTGAGTCTGATTTCATCTTTTTTGGCTGCGTTATCAAACGTGATCTTATCAGGACATTGTGCGTGTTTAAGTTTACCGAGTCATGTAAGACCCAAATGCCAGATATTGAAATGGTCATCTATCTGCTTGTGCAATTTCTTGACATTTTTACTTGTGGCTCTGTAACTCTGTGTGTGTGTGTTACCAAAGCAGGACGGGTGATGGATGATGTGATAATGACTGGGTCTTACTGAAAGCGATGTGTGTGGCATCCTCCAGTGGGTAACCTCTTTTGGCCGTGCTCACCACACAGAAGCCCACGGACGTCATCGACTGCTCTCTGCGGCAAAAAGAAAGACACTTACAGGACACTAAGGACACACTAAGGATTGACCATCGCGTGACAGTAACAACATGGACGCCTCCTAGAGGACAGGCGAGGGGTCCAGTGGGAGGTGGATGTGAAGTTTCCCAGCAGAACATTGAAATGTCACAAGATGGTTTAAATGTTATTCACTTCTCCCGTCAGTGGTCGTAATGTTGTGGCTGATCGGTGTAAATATTCGTATTGTACATATTCCACATTAAGCAAATCAAGATGCAAAATTAACTTTGTGGTCTGTGGTGAGAGAAGCTTTTATGTTTGAACATGCGAATACTTTATTTTTCACTTCTGAACCACTTTTGTTTTTTGACAACAAACCAAAGTTGTATCTGACGGGAGACGTCTCTTTGCCGCATGAAAACACATTTTGTAATTCCATTAACGCAGACGGACAGACGGTCTAAGAGAACAGGACTGAGTGAGTGATTCTTACGCTGCCTGCTGCATGATGTTCCTGTAGCAGCTGTATAACGAGCTCTCTGCCGCCGTCCTGTACTTGGCTTTGTACTTTGGTCCCACCGTGTGGATGATGAAGCGCGCCGCCAGGTTGAAACCTTTGGTCAACTTCGCCTCTCCAGTCCGACATCCTGCACACAAACACACGAATAAAACTAAAGATGTTATGGCTGTAAAAACCGACATTGACCCATCGTTAACATATACTTTTATATTTGCTCGTTAAAGCTTCTAAAGCTATGGATAATATGGATATGGATGCTATACTTTAAACATTAAAGTGCAGATAGCTTTGGTAAAAAAAAGAACTAATTTTAAATGATGCCCAGGTTCCTCTTGATACCAAAGGCTGTGACGCTGTTAGTTACAGCTGTCAAACATATATCCAGAGACTAATCTGAATCTGAAAAGTGCAAAAATTACATAGAAGCATAAAATACTGCAACTTTCAATAAAACTTTCTAACCCTAATTTGTAATCCACTGTTTTAGTGGACAGAACTCAACACTGAGCCCAAGGACTGTTTTTATTTGAGGATAGTTTATTAAATGTAAATTTGCATGTTCTTCTTTGCACTAAAACAAATGGAAAAAATCTGGAGTTGTCATTAGGTTATTATGTTATCGTCTTATTGGTTTGGCTTGAGATGAAATTGTGCTTGAATGAGTTTGACCCTCCTGCTCTAAGCTGACGTTGGACCTAGTTTTATTTACAATGTGCCCTGAGTTGAGAGCACTTGTCGGACCCCTGTTGTTGCATTTTCATCCAATTCAGCGCGTTGAATCAGTAGTGAAGTGTGTTGGTGATGGATGGATGATAATTACAGAAAACTAGTCAATTAGAAGATGAAAGAGAAGTGATGATCATCCAGAATAATCAATAAACTGCAGAATGGATCATCATGACCTAGGAGAGGCCAGCTCTGTATGACAGTTTGTAGTATCGATCTAAATATTGATAGTATCGATACCACGGCTGGTATCGGTATCGGAACGATACCAGAGTGATGAGATTGACACTTTTGTTCCAGTTTCTCTTCTATACGTTCAGCAAATTACTCCTCACAAAAAAATACGAAGGTATTCAATGATTATGACATTTCAAACAAAAGGTATCGGCGATAGTAGCCCTGCATTTACTTGGTATCAGATCGATACCAAAATTCCCAGTATCGCCCCACCCTTAGTTTGTAGTGGTTGGTAGTCTCCCAGCTAATGGTAGCTCCTGTAGCTTTGAATGATGAATACAGACTACTGCCACCTGCTGGTAAGGAGAGTTATTCCCCCTCGGGTGCAGAAGAAGGTGTGAGGCAGATAAAAAGTTGTCTGTAATCGGGTGTGTTCACATACGACTTTTTCAGCCAATAATAGCATAGTTGAGGCTCGATCAACACGCTCACTCTCCTTGAAATGAGTGGCGCTGGGAACACCAGACGGTTCTCCCAACAAAACCAAAGTTATTTGCATTTACAGCCGATGTGAACTGATTTACCATGGGAGCACATCGAATCTCGAATACCAGTAAAAGAAAATCACACACAATCATGAAGTCACAAAACAATTGTGAAATGCTGGAACATCGATAGCCCTAAACTTCGACCCAATAAGACCAACACACAGACGTTAAATGTGAATAATAGCATAATTTTAAAAATTCTCAATACTCCAATGATACACTTAGATTTAATAGTCTCTCATTTATATGTAAGTTTAACTCAATACTGCTGACAATACAATATTAATGCAACAGTCCTGGACATATTGTTGATAATACATCAGGAGGAAACAACAGTATTAGATCATGTCCTTTGAACAGGCTGCATTTTAAACTCAATTTGTCTCTATTTATTTATTTATTTATTTGTAACAGACGCTGTTTTTATGTTGGATGCACAGAAATTATTATAAGCAGTGATATAATAATATGTTAATGGCACGATGCCCCTCAGGAGACGGGCTGGAGCTCCAGAATGACTCTCTGTCAGCAGCTAAAGGTCTTTATACCGAATCAGAGTAGAAGTAGTGGACGTGAATACTCAATATTCAGCTGAGCATCAAGTGACTGATACCAAGCGAACAAAGCACCTTTCTCCCTGTGACATTTATGCTTTCTGCCTACAGCATCTCTCTTTCAACCGTTTTTCACCCCTTCACCTTTTTTACCTTTGAGTTTGAGCAGCTCGTCTCGGAGCTCGGGACCCGCCAGCTGATGGATGGTGTCGGAGACCGGGTTCTTGTCGTTGAGCGACTCGTTGCTGGTGTTCACGATGGCGGTGCAATTCAGCAGGGCCACGTCGCCGGTGCTGCAGAAAAATAAATGAATAAAAAAAGTTCAATCTGTTCCATCGCAGACAGACCAACACTAGCAGCACTCATGCATCCTCAAACCATGGTGCTGCCTCCACCATGTTTGACAGTAGGTACTGTTCATGCTGGAGATGATGCTTGACCTGGACCTTCTGTGTAACTTCACATTAGCAGGAAGAAGATGAAGCTGGAAACTGGAAACAGAATCTTCTTCTTCCAGTTCCTGACTGTCCGGTTCTTGTGTGCTTGAGGCTAAACTCTGCCTCTCATTGATCAGGGGCCTCTTCACAGCCTTGTAGGACCTTAAGCCATGATCTAAAAGTCCACCACTGTTCACCAGTTTGGTTTGACCTCTGCTGTTGGAGATCCTGTGATGTCATTGGGTGGTTTTCCCTGCACATGTGGATCAGGATGAGGTCATTTCCTGCTGAAGAAACCATTGGACGCTCAGATCTTGGTTCGTCTTCCAAGCTGTTGGTTCGTCTGTATTTCTGCAGAGTGGATCTGCATCTGCACTTCCTGTGATCTGGTGGCTGAGAATCTGTATCTTCAGGTGTGTTTCCTGCATTAGGTTGCTTGTTTTAGACATTTTTGTCTCTGAAGAACTTTCAAAATGAGCTGACTTTATATAGACACGAAGCACGGCAACAGAAAAAACACGTCTTTTAATGAAAAAGCACGGCCTTCATTTGTGGATCACTGGAACCAAAATGAACCAATTATGTATTTTTATGAAAGTTTTTAATGGCTGTTTTGGGATTTGTTTAGTATTTTGTGACTGTACTAAATTCTGACAATTCTTTTGGTTTTGGCCAAAAAAAAAAAAGAAAAAAAAAGTACCTTTTCTCCCCAGGTCCCTACAGTCAACATGTGGATATCACTGATTTCTGCCGTTATTCATCCAAAGAATTTGAGTCATGACCTTAATCATAAATCGGACAGGTTTTGGAGGATCTGGGAACCATTGCATTCCTTCTCACAGGAGTCGTAACCCATCATTCATGTCCATTCTAAACGAAACTTTAGCTTCATGAAGGTTATGGTATTAAGTGTTTGTTTGCAGCACTATTGAATCGTATTGTGTTGAACCGACACATGTTTCTAATATCTAGATATTTTAGTGAGTGGACCAGGCTAAATAACAGAAACTATTTTGTGTTTAATTCAATCCAGATTAACGGCACCGCAAACCACATCCCCCCCAAAATCCAGTTGATTTACCGCCTTTCTGAAGCCGTTTCAACATAAACCGAACATTAGCGGTCATTAAGCTAAGTCATTAAGCTAAGATTTAAAACGCAGTCATTTTTCACTGGTGTACCCAGTGTTTGTGTGAATGTATAACCACAAACACATGAAATCTGGATAGAATTTTCTCTCACAAAACCCCAAAACACACATTTCGTTGCAGAGGGTCTCTGCATCATATGTTCTCTAGTTTGCCCTCTCAAATTGCTTTTGTTCAAACTTTATATCGTATTCACATTATTTTGTATTTCTATTCCAATATCCCCTGAAATGAATCTTGACATTTCAGCACAAATAGTAATCAAATAGTTTTCTGGCTTCCAAACCCTTGAGTCTGCACAGATTTATCCACAGAACCTTGAAGATATTTAGCTAAAGCACAATGCTTCCTTTATTGCTTCAGTAAAGTCATTTATTTTCTAACTAGTCCTTTAGGGTTAGTTTGGAAAGAACATTGAGGAAATACTCAAGCATGTGTTGAAAGCATTCGGTCACAAGATGAGCTGAACCACCAACATCAGTCCCAAAAATAGTCTCTTTTTTAATCATTATTCTTTACATCCTCTCTCTAAGGTTAATGAAACACGTGTCACATTTAACCCACTTCAACAAAAACCAAAAAAAAAAGAAAAAAAAACTCATTTGGAGTCACACTTCCTGTTTCATGGAGTCGCGTGTTTCTTCTGCACAAATCTTTACACCATCTTCCTGAAGCGGAATGGCAACTTCTGAGTTAGTCTCGTTTTACAGAACAGAAGTTATTTGAACCTGCTCATGTATCACGGACAATAAAAGGCGTGGACACATCAACGTGTTCACGACAACAGCGGCATTTTGACGGGATAAAAATAGCGACACGTTGCCATGCTTGTGTCGTGTCTTAAAAGGAAAAGTTGCTGCCAGCTGCGCTTTGGGAGTGGTTTGACTGTGAAAGGTCAGAGCTACAACAAAGTCGCACTTTAGTATGATGGTACTAGAAATAAGAAATAGGAAGCTTAGCCTCGTGTGTTCACACTTTCAGAAGCAGGTTTTACAGGAATAATTACACTGATATTTTCTTTGATTTCATTCACAATCATAAAATACTGATTAAGCTACTTGGTGCCAGGAAAATCCCTTTGTGTTTTTGTCTGTGGCTCAATTCCCGTGTTGGTACACCAGTAGCGTTTCACATCAGCCGGCAGTGACTAAAGAAGGAAGCAGCATATAAGTGGCACGGCGGAGAAACCAGAGTTACGACAGTAACTAAAGCTCTGTTGATTCATTGTCTGTGGTGATCGGGAAGAATAAGAGTGAATCTGAGCTTTAAAAAACTAAAAGATGAATGGGTGGTTGGGTGGACTAACAAGAAACATGATATTTTTTGGTTAAAATTGCCAGTGATGAGCTCTATAATGGAGGTCATGCATTCATACATAGTATTTCCTACATTTTCCTGTGATAACGAGTTAATTTCCTCGTTATTCATCTCGTTATCTCAGGTAAATAAAACCTTATTTTTCCTGTGATCTTCAGAAACTTTATTGTTATCTAGCAAACATTAAAGCAAACAGCTCCTCTTACAGTGGACCTATTACATTAGGCCATTATTATTACTACACTATTAGTGCATCCGTCAGTCCGCATGGCAGCTCACATGTGACAGACGACTATAATTTACATGAAGAAAAGAAAAATGTCTGCAGCGTTACTGGCGTCTCTCAAACCAACGGTGAACTGGAAAGGGAACTAATGGCTGAAGGAAAATGGAAAAATCATGCAGAGAAACACATAAAAACTCCAGGTCCAGGCACTGAAATGGGTTTGAAAAAGTAAAAGGCCTTTAATTCAACAGCCTGGAGTCATTAATAAAAATAAAAAAAATACCTGAGAGTTTCAGCTTGCGCCTTCTTCAGGGTGGAGACAGTGAAACAGAGTAATTGTAGCCTGGACCTGGATTTTTTATGTGTTTTTTCTGCATGATTTTTTCCATTTTCCATGTTTCACAGCAGGAGAAATATTCAGGATAAGATTAATGAGTTAACAGCTCCTAGTTAAGTAACATTAGTTCATTAACATTAGGTAGATAATTCTTAGACACTTTACAATTTCCTTAATCAAAAGAGAAATCTTGAATCTTGATCTTATTATTGATGCACTGTTAAATTCTCACCTTATCTGTACGTTGTATCGCTAAATTTATCACCTGCCCACTTCCTCTAGTGTAAGTTATAGTTCCTGTTTATAGTCTACTTCCATTTATCGCACAAATCCACCTGTATAATATGTTTCATAGTTTATGTTTCACCTCAGTCAGTCGTTGTGTATATGTTGCTGTATATGGTCTCACCTGTAAATATAAAAAACAACCTATAACGTATATATGTGTTATATGGATATTTATATAGAATAAATTATGATACAAACCGAGGAATAGTTAAAAATATTTTTTAGGATTTGCTTACTTCTTCCTTTTTCAAACCAACGTGCTGTGTTTCTGTTACTTTTTTGTCTTTTTAAAAAAAAAATTGGTTTATAATCATTATTTCTTTCTTTTCTATGTGCAAATGGTTAAATATGTTATGCCTGAAATGAAAATGAAAATGAACTGTGCATAGTTTTGAACCACCACCATTTTTTTGCACTGACACACATGTTGATAGAGTGTTACACATATTTCCAGTCTTCCTTCTCCTTTTGCACTGTTGATTTTGTTGGTTGTGTTGTGTCGATGTCTGTGTATGTTTGTCTGTATGTCTTGAATTTCCCCCCAGAGGATGAATAAAGTATTTTTCTATTCTATTCTATTCTATTGACCCCTTCACAGTTTGTAAACAGTGTGACGTATTTTGAGGGGTGGGGCTTAACTGGAGGCAAAACATCTCAAACACTATAGCCTGTAAACGTCGGTTTTTCATATTTCAACGGTACGAATGGCCGAGGAAAACACATATTTTAGAGAATATACAAATAAACCCACTGTCTGAGTTCATGAGTGTTCTGATTTTAAAAAGTTGACTGACTGATGGGACTATATTTACCGACCCCTGCACTCTGACTCACTGGATGGACGGTTTGACCAAAGGACACAGAGAGGACGAAGTCTGGTCTGTCTTTATCAAGTGAAGCCTCTCCAACAAAGATGTTACAAGAAGTAAGTGGAGGGTAACATAGTAAATGCAACTTCTGCTCGTAACACGTAATAACGCTGAGTTAGTCCAGGTTAAACACAGTGACAGTGTTCGCGCCTCCAGCTTCCCTCTGTTTTGCCTCCAGCTAATGTGATGTCACAGTGACGTCGGACATGAAGGGGTCAATTCTCTATTTATGCTACATGCAGCTTATTACACCTCTGGTTAGATGCTAAACTGCACTTCGTTGCTCTGTACCTGAACATGTGGAATAACAAATAAAGCTGAATCTAATCTAAGCCCCCACAGGTCAAATGCTAAAAATGAGCATTATTATTATTAGAGTGAGAAAGAAGAATGAATTTACTGTTCACCACATATGGTCGTACCTATTCTACGATGGGGCCTAAGTCGCTGTGTTTTTTTTGTGTTTTTTTTTGATCCTGAGAGGCCTCGTTCTACGAAGGGACCCCGGCCGGAGGGCGAGAGGTTGTTGAGCTCCGGTCACGTTATCGTAGCAGGAATGTGCTTCCTCCTGATGAGCGAGCAGAGGAAGGCCGCGACGACACAACAAGGCTCCCACAGAGAGACGGCAGCCAAGCAGTCGGGCTCTGGGTGGTCATGTGCTCCCACACAAAGAGGATTTATACGGCGGTCTGGACTCTGAACCGGTATGTGTGAGCACGTGAAGACACACTGGCAGAATACTACACACACCGAGCTAGTGCCAATAAACAGATGAGTTTAATCTAGATGAACTAAACACACGAGAAAGGCTATTTGTCGTTATTATCTACCAAACTGTCCCAATTATAACCACCTCTTCATTATAATATTACCAATATTTCCAGTCATATAGCTGGAAAGGAAACTTTACTGTAGCTTTAATGCAAGTTTTACCAGCTGTGTGGACACTTCTTGGACAAAACACACAGAAAATATACTGTAATACTGAGCGAACACGTCCTTAAAGGGTGAACAAATATAAAGCAGTCACTGAACGGCATAAATCAAGACGTCTGGAATTTAAATTGGCTAAAAGATTTTTAAACTTAAAGGGATAAACATATTTAAAAAGAGCATGACTCCAGCGTATCTTAAAAATATAAAGAGGTCTAGTCTACAGAGGACCAGACAGTACAAGGACCTACAGAGCAGGTTTAGCTGCCAGATGTCTGACAGCTATTTGCCAACAATCCTTTACTGTAGCTGACTGAGAATCTGCACAGATACGACGGGAAAAACACATTTTTTCCTTAATATGCTTCAGTCACCACATGCAAAACGAATAATGTGTAACTGAAGAATGTGAGATGCGTAAAATCTGATTTTCCAGTGATTCGCTTAGTCGCAGATTAAATTACAAAACCGGTAGAAGATCACCTGTAGACCGTGAAACGCTTTGGAGGAAAATTCTCATATCAGGTGAAAAAACAACAACAAAGATATAGATGTACAGTGGGGGAAATAAGTATTTGATCCCCTGCTGAATTTGTAAGTTTGCCCACTTCCATAGAAATGATCAGACTCTGGTTTTTATGGTTGTTTACTGGTTATGGGTATAGACAGAATATCAGTCGAAAATGCATAAAAAACACACAATCTAAAAGTTATAAACTGTTATGTATTTTATTAAGGGAAATAAGTATTTGATCCCCAACAATTCACTTAGAATTCAGGCTCCTACAGATTGGCTGGTGCGCATGTGGCACACAGCTGTGCTCAGTCAACTAATTACCAATACTCCTGATCTTAACTCGTCATGTATATAAAGCACACCTGCTCTAAGAATCAGTTTTCTTACATTCCAACTTCTACAGCACCATGGGCAAGACCAAAGAGCTGTCAAAAGATGTCAGGGACAAGATTGTAGACCTGCACAAGGCTGGTATAGGTTACAAAACCATCAGCAAAAGGCTTGGTGAGAAGGTGACAACTATTGGTGCCATTATTCGCAAGTGGAAGACCCATAAAAGGACCATCAACTGTCCTCGGTCTGGAGCTCCCTGCAAAATCTCGCCTCATGGAGTGAGGATGATGATGAGAAAGGTGAGGGAGCAGCCTAAAACAACACGGCAGGAGCTTGTTAATGATCTGGAAGCAGTTGGGACCTCCGTCACCAAGAAAACAGTTGGCAACACACTGTGCCGTTATGGATTGAACTCTTGCAGTGCCCACAAGGTCCCCCTGCTCAAGAAGGCACATGTACAGGCCCGCCTTAAGTTTGACAGTGAACATCTAAATGACTCAGAGAAGGCTTGGGAGAAAGTGCTGTGGTCTGACGAAACCAAAGTTGAGCTATTTGGCATTAACTCGACCCGCCGTGTTTGGAGGATGAAAAAACGTGAGTATGACCCAAAGAACACCATACCCACGGTTAAGCATGGAGGTGGAAACATCATGTTTTGGGGCTGTTTTTCAGCAAAGGGTACAGGGCAACTTCACCGCATTATGGGGCCAATGAATGCAGCCATGTACTGTAACATCTTGGACAAAAACCTTCTTTCCTCAGCAAGAACACTGAAGATGCCTCGTGGGTGGGTTTTCCAACATGACAATGACCCAAAACATACTGCCAGGACAACAAAGGAGTGGCTCAAGAAGAAGCATATTAAGGTCATGGAGTGGCCTAGTCAGTCTCCAGACCTTAACCCGATCGAAAACCTGTGGAGGGAGCTGAAGCTCCGAGTTTCCAAGAGGCAGCCAAGAAACTTGAAGGATTTAGAGACTGTCTGTAAAGATGAATGGGCCAAAATCCCTCCTGCGCTGTGTGCAAACCTGGTGACCAACTACAAGAAACGTCTCATCGCTGTGCTTGCCAACAAAGGTTTCTCTACAAAGTACTGACTTGTGTTGTGCTTGGGGATCAAATACTTATTTCCCTTAATAAAATACATAACAATTTATAACTTTTAGATTGTGTGTTTTTTATGCATTTTCGACTGATATTCTGTCTATACCCATAACCAGTAAACAACCATAAAAACCAGAGTCTGATCATTTCTATGGAAGTGGGCAAACTTACAAATTCAGCAGGGGATCAAATACTTATTTCCCCCACTGTAGATACAAACGTGAATAATTTGAGAAGACAACATATTTAAAAACTATTTCAATTAAAATTTAATGCATATGGATTCTTTCCCATTTTATTTCCAGATATCCAGAAGGACTTTGATTTACCACCACATTGGCCCCATTTTACACCAGAATATGTATCAGAACCAAACCAGAAACAAAAGAGATCACAGCTTCTGTCCAATTTCATGACAAAAATAGAAATTCCACTAAAACTGGGGCTGATAGTTTGGAGAAATTTCACAAAATAAAAGTGATATTTCTGAAATTTTGATAAACTCTTTGTACGTGTTTCCATTGAAATGTGTTTTTGTAAATGAGCTGTAACTCTCGTAACGTCTCGTCTGGCAACATCCCATAATTCTCTTAAATTCTCATCACGCCAGAGAGACTTCAGTTTGAAGAAGAGGGACTTCGAACGGACTGCGTCATCTCCGGTGATGGGGAAATGCAAAAAAAAGTGCTTTCATTGCACTTTTATGATAAACTCTTACATAGATACGACTGGAAAACCACCTAAAAAGTGTTTTAGATTTAGTTAGAGGTTTCCATTTCCACTTTTTATTGCGATATTTAGGTTTTGTGCATTTTTTAGGGGGGAATGGAAACGCAGCACATGTGACGAAATGCGTGAGTGACTCACAAGAGGATGATCTTGCAGTTGATGTCCGGCCTGAAGGGGAAGGGCGAGGGGAAGGCCTGGTCGTTGAACAGGCTGTCGCTGCGGTCCAGCAGCGGCGGCGGCGCCTCCCCGTCCTCGCCCGGCTGCTGCTGCTGCCACGTGGGGAGAGTCTGGATGTCCACGAACTGGGAGCGAGCGCCCAGAGGATCCATCCCCTCTGGCACTACGAGCTCACACAGGATCTGGGGCTGAAAAGCAGAGAGGGAAGAATCGTTTTTATTTACAGAGCACCAAAGTCTGAAACTAGAAATGTGCCTGGAGGGGATTTAATGTCGTTCATTAACTCCGCTGTGATGGATTTTCCTTCCAGCTATTGAGCTGTTTGACTTATCAACCAATGTTCTGGACAAAATTCCATTAAGACCTCAGAAAAGCTCTTACAATTTTAGACAGACATACTGAATTAAATTAGACAGCAGGTGAATATTTTGTCCTTTTAGAAGCAGGAAGAAGGATTTGAAGAGAGATAAGTTGTGATGACGGCTTTTTTTTGTTGTACTTCCAGTCTGCAGAGGTTAGTACCGATGAAAGGTGGCACAACAAAGTGAATAAAGCAGGGTCACAGACAGCCATGATGAGGTTTGCCCTCGTGGTCCAACCCAAAAGACGAGCTAACGGTGAAACTTGTGAGCCTCAGAACTGGACCAGGGAGAAATGGTGGTTTGGCCTCATGCATAACGAATTCTTTTAAGTCACGTGAATGTGACACTAATCTTATACCAGGATGCACCAATGTTCAGGCGGTTTAGATGTTGTAGCTGTAGATATACAGAGTTTCTGCAGGTTTGAACGAGTGAAATGTAAAATTTAAGACTCTTTAAGACCATTATGGGTTAAATATAAGACCTACATGACGTACGAAACATAAGGAAAATCCAAGATCTAGAATTACTTTTCAAAGTTTATTATCCTGAGGTGGACCCCACTAATGAGGAGCAGAAACATAATAGACCAGAGCCAGAGGGGATCACACTGCAAATGAAGAGGTAATTAATGGACATAAGGATTAAAGACTCGACTAAATGTAACTTAACCTCCTTGCAACGCATTTTTAATTTCTAAAAGATATTTAGAATTAGTAGCACCTAAAAACTTATCATCTTTGAACGGTAGAAGTCGTCCTCATATGTGGACACAGGGATTATTTCACTGTGTAATACAATGAAGTCACCAATGTGCATCAAATGTATTTCAATCCCTGAGCCTTGCTGTGCAAAAACAGGATGAAGTCCCAACATCCTCAAACAGGTACTTGCTAATTTGTAACGTTGAAGCTTTTTACTGTTAATAAAATTTGCTAAATTTGGTCTAAATGAAGCAGAATAATCTGAATCAATCCTACAAAATATGCTTGTATTTAAGGCTTCTTAAGGCTTTAAATTGGGACTATCAAATACTTCTTCACATAACTACACCTTAAATATCTTAATACCTTAATAAAATGCACTGGCTTTCAAATTACTTCTGTTCATATCAGACATCTTCAAACTACACTTTAAGGTCACCATGGTTCTGACCACAAGAACCAGACGATGCTGATTTCTGGCAGCGATCTCACCGAGAGGCCTGCACGTGACAACATTATCAGCAGACGGGAGAAGATGAGCTCCACGCATCATTAAACGCGGCTCAGGAATGCGATGGATTGAGATTCAAATAGTTTGAGGAGCAGAACAGAGATTAGGAAGCTGCATCGAGTCAAGTAAAAGTTTGTCTCTAAAGCACTTTTACAAACAACCTGGGCTGACTACAGTACAGAGGTAGTAAATAATCATACATATGTTTAATAATATATAAAAGCAGTAGAATAAAATTAGCACAATTTAAAAATAAAGATAAAGAAGAAGATAAAAGATAAAAGATAAAGGGTAAAAAGAGACAGATGACAGTTATGTGACAAGTGTCCACACAAACAGCTAATTTTATTATATATAATTTAATTATAGATTAAATTACGGTTACAAAAATAATGTTTTAAGCTCCAAACATTGAGAGAATTGCCTCCATTTCTTTCTGTTAAATGCAGCAACTTAGTTTTTTTGGTGGAATCCTTTCATTGATTGGTGGATATTATGCATCAAATCAATCACCAACACCGTGACAACTAAAACTTCTATCTTCCTCTGTCTTAAATAATCTTGAATTAAACATAGTAAATTCATTATAACACGTGTTAGTGATACATTTATTGTTAAACTGCATCATTACAAAACCAAAACAAATGTTTAGAGGCACAGCTGCTGCTAAGAAACTGTCAATAAAAGAGTTCAACCCCCTGATAACCCGACTTCTTTATCCTCCTGAACACATTTAAATCGTTCCCGAGGACAAAGACTGTCCTTACAAATCGATTTAAGGAGTATTTTGACCAGATAGTGTCTCTGAATAGCACAGAAGACCTCACCTACCTAGCCAATATGTTTCCTCCAGCCCGACGAAGACGTGAAAAATATAAAAAAAGGAGAAGACATACACTCAAAATCCGTCCTCGATCCTCTGAGTTCTCGTATTAGAAGCTAAAGCTGCCAAAAAATAAGTTTAAAACTGTTAATTGCTCAGGTTTACACACACACAAACATGCTAAGAGCTGATTGTTGTCTGACCGCAACGGGAAGTAGTCAGAAACCAAAACTCCTTCCGGTCAGGAGTTTCAGAATAAGATCCTCCAGAAATAAAACTTTAGTCATTTATTTATTCATCTCGCGTATGAGGAATTTCCTTGTCGCAGAATTTGACAAGAATATATACAACAAATAAGTAAATTAATAATACAAATAACAAATATGCGGGGAATATTACAAAGACTGACTAAATAGGCAACTATTACATCACTGCCACTACACTACTGGACTAAAACAATTAAACAATTTGTTCACACTGTGCTATGTGCCAAATATTGTAATAAGTTTAGTAAGATTTGGTAGCTACGATTTATAATTTATGCATTGTATAATCTGTAATTTGTATCACCTAATTCATCATCTGTCCATTTCCTCTAGTGTAAATTATTTTATAGCTCCTGTTTATAGTCTATTTACATTGAACAAACAAATATATGTAACAAGATTGAGAATACAACAATATAAATATAACAATATCAAGAATATAAATGTAACAAAAACAAAAAATGGGCACTTCCAATGCTGAAACAGCTCGAAGAAAAGAAAGGAAATTACATACTTACTGCTTAAACAAATTATTCATACTCAATATTTTTTTAACACAACAAAATAAACAAAACAAAACAAACAAAAATGATTGTAGAAAAATTAGCACGGCTTTTACTTTTTAAGAGCCACACAAACAAAAAAAAACGCACTTCCGTTGTCAACAGACAAAAGCAGCAGAACGAGAGCCATCGCGAAACCAGAAACAACACAAAAACTGTCAGTTCTTTCACGTGTCCTATAACGGATTCTGTTATAAAGAAGCACTACATGATATTTTTATATGCGTGTCTACTTTCACAAAGTAAAGGTGCATGATGAATTGATTCGACTTGACTGTTTTCCTAAGATGTGTGATAGGGATGGGCGATAATGCAAAATTCGATATTGGTCCGATGCCAAGAAAATACAGGGCTAATATTGCCGATGCCGATACTTTCGACTTACAAAAGCAGCTACTTTCATGTAGAGCAACGTGTCATTATTTATTAACCAAATAGATCATTAATATCAAGATTTGAATGATTTTTTTTTAAATCACAACGCTTCAATTATTTAGTTTTTAATAATTTTGTTTTAATGATTATGATCACAAAACACAGGACAAAATTTGTAGACAAATAAAAATACTTTTTAGTTACAACAAGGTCTAAAATAAAGACAGAAATAACAAGATCAAAAGACAACAATATCAAAAACATAATAAATAATAATAAATATAATATACAATAATAAACATGCAGTGTTTGCGTCTACAGCTGTGACATAACAGTAACTGGACCTTGATAAGAAAAAGTGAAACTTAAGCATCGATTTCATCACTTGCGTATCGATCTCATACTAATACCGACGTAGTATCGAGACTATACCTCGGATCGATTCGCCCACCACTAAGTGTCATCGATTAGTTGGGTCTGTAATAGCAGCGGAGTTAGCTAGCAGCAGCAGCAGTTTATAAGGTAAGAGGACCTAAACTCACCAAAAACAGACGCGTTACACAGACGAAAGAGACGTTGAAGCTTTATATAACACGTACGCACATACGTTTTTATCATAAATTGTTTAATTGGGTGCATTTTACCCGAGAATAACACCACGTGTGTTCAGGAACAACCGGGCTTCCGTGGACAGTTGTGCTTGATTTGTTGTCCGGCGGCGTGTAGACGGGCGGGGTTTGACGCTTATCACGTTAATTCTTGTGTCAGACGCGCTTAACCCCGAGCGAACGGTTAGTCCCGTTTACTAAAACGAACGCTACTGCTACTATGGAGACCAACGTGCTACACTTAACCTAGATATATTTACAGAAAAGTAGTTTATAGGCCATTAAACTCTTAATTAAATGTGGGATACTGTGATATTACATACAGAAAAGTATCGACACTTGTTTTATTAATGTAGAGTTTAAAGAAGAATGACATAAACTCACCGCGGATGTTATAAACGATGTGAAAACACGTTATTAATGTCACATAGCGCGGTGAGGTCAGTTTCTATAGTTTCTATAGTTTTAAGATATTATGATACAGTTAACTAATTAAAATGATAATGTCAGCCATTCTGCTTGTATCTGGACCTCTTTATTCTAATGAAGGAAAAGATTAATCCAACATACACAGAGTACTTGTGTTTTAGTCACAGTTTACCCAGAAGTTTGGAAAAGACCCTCATTTGTATTTTGCTGTGGAATAAATCTACTGACTATAAATCTGGTCAGTGCATCTGGCATCAACTTTAGTTCGTGAATAACTGTCTTACAAATAATTTGCAAACATTTGTTCTTATTAAACCTTTGCAGCACCTGTATAATAGCAGTTAAGATGTTCAGGATGAATACAGGCCCTTGACTAGCTTTTCTTTTCTGAAACACTGAAATTTTAAGGATAAACCTTAAATTGACCTGCAACACAATTATTCCCCTATTTTAACCTTTTACGGGACAAGGAACCGTATTTGGTACGTTTAGCACATCTTAAATTGTTCCTCTCAGTGAAGTTTGAAGCATGTGGTTTTAATTCAGCCAATCAGAGAAGAAGGAAACACTCTCAGGTCTGATCAGGGTCTAACGTGGTCTACAAAGTCTATCTCTGCACGACCTCTGAGTCTGAATTGATTTATTAGGAACCAAGAAGAAGAAGAAGTGTCCTAATGTCGTCTAATTTGATCATGTTGACAAGTGCCTGAATCTGCTCTTATGTTCCAACGCTCTAAATACACGTTTACGTTTATTTATTAAGGACAAGGAACCATATATGTTACATTTATTAATCTTTTTATATTCTCCATGAAAATTAAATCACAAAAATAAAACACTCTTCTTACGCCTGACAGTCGCTCTCTACATTTAGAATTTCTAAGTATATCAACGAGTGCCTATAAAGGTTTAAATGGATTATTCACAAATGCTTTGGGAATAAATAGGCTGACTTTACACAATTTGCAATTTGAAGTTCACAGGGACACGGTTAGTCGTAAAGCTACATTCATAGACACAAACAAAGTATGTGGTCAATAAGAAAAACTAGTATAAGATTTAACAATGGGCCCAAATATGAGTCTGTTTCTGTCTGTAGTTGTTGTCAAATGTCACCACGCTCTCCTCTAACAATACTGTGATTGATTAAAGTCTCTCTGCTGTGGAACAGGAGCCGACATCACCTCAGACTGCCGGTCATGGGTCTGACCAAGCAGTATCTGCGCTACGTAGCCAGCGCCGTGTTTGGAGTCATCGGCAGCCAGAAAGCGAACCTCCGCTACGTGACCCTTCGAGGGGGAGAGCGCGGACGCTATGTGGCCGTGGCCGCGTGCGAACACGTCTTCATCTGGGACGTCCGGAAAGGAGAGAAGGTGAGATTTCTATCACGAGGCTTTAACCGTAACGAACAAGTCAGTTTCTGATTTAATGAATTTCTGTGTGTTCTGTCCAGGTCCTGATCCTGCAGGGACAGAAACATGAGGTGACGTTCCTGTGCCCGTCCCCTGACGGCGTCCATATTGCTGTGGGCTACGAGGACGGAGCCGTGAAAATCTTCAGCCTGCTGAACGGTGAGAGCAACGTCTCCTTCAACGGCCACAAGTCTGCAGTCAGTGTCATGCACTACGACGCGCTCGGGGCTCGACTCGTCACTGGTTCCAAGGTAAGAGAGGCAGCAGACGGGATGTACTCTGAGTTTAACTTAATTATTTACTTCTACACTCTGATCAGGGTTTTTTTTTTGTTTCATGTGTGTACATGTGACCATGCACGTGACGTAATTTGTATTTCTGTGAATGGAAAAAAGCTGGAAGTTTAATTTAACAAATGTTTTAACATCAGCTCTGTTGTATTTTCTTGTCCCGGCTGTATTTTCTGAGTTCCTGTTTTGTATTGTGAGTTGAGTGTTATTGTGTTTTTTCACCCTCTCTCAGGACACAGATGTGATCGTGTGGGACATCATCAACGAGTGTGGTCTGTACCGACTGAAGGGCCATAAAGACCTCATCACACAGGCCTTGTTCCTCAAAGACAAGAACCTCCTGGTCACATGGTAACGTGTCTTTTTACCTGATGGTTCTACGAGCAAATTGTTACGAGAATGACAGTAAATGATTAACAGAAATAAAGTAGCATCATTATTTGTAATGAAAACCTCTACTAATTAGTTTTAGTTTTCTAAGCAAGATTTTACTGTATAAGTCAACAAGTCTTTCTGTTTTCTGCTCTGTATTTTGCTGCGTTTCGTATTCAGATGTCTGTACCTTCCTCTTCTTGTTCTCTTTTCTTGGCATATTTCTACCCAGCATCGCTTTTTATTTTGCACATGAGGATTATTAAACCCTCATAACACAGCGAGTTGTAACACAACCTGTGATGAGATGATGAATGATGTGCTGTGTGTGAAGTAAACCTTCGTAAACGTGGCCTCATGTCACCGTCAGACCTCGGCCTCTAACTCCGGCTCGTGGGTTTGATTTGATTTAATAACATCAGTCTCACAGGTTTATAGTGTTCTGAACTAATGTTAGTAACTTCACTGCTACTAACACAGTGTCTGTGTGTGTGTGTGTGTGTGTGTGTGTGTGTGTGTGTGTGTGTGTGTGTGTGTGTGTGTTCTGTTGCTGTACAGCTCCAAGGACAGTTTCGTGAAGTGGTGGGACTTGGACACACAGCACTGCTTTAAAACCATGGTGGGACATCGCAGCGAGGTGAGACGCTCCTTAATGTCACATGCAACCGTTGGCACGAAATTAGCGACGCACACTTTAAAATAAAGAAGAGACTATTCACTGGTCTTCACCTTCATCCACAAACAAACGGAAAGGATGAAAACTAAAATCACTTGTTTAACCCTTTAACATTCCACCTTTGATATAAGATGTGGGACAGCAGCAGCTTTTTAAATCAATCAGAGCTCTGGACACGAGTTGTGTTTGAGTAAAGGATCATATCTTATCTGGATTACAGTACAGACGGTAATAAAAAGGTGCTCATAACAATCAAAACAACCCAACAATAGATGTATACATTTAAAAAAGGATCCAGCCAATGAAAAAACAATGCTGGTTCTTATAAATCTAGTACATAAACCTGAACAACAAAGTTCCAAGCCAATAATGACATTAATGTAAAAACAGACCAACGTGATGCAACTACAAAAAAATCCTATTGAGTTCTGATTTCATTGATAAAAGTCATTTTATGATTCAACCAACACATTTTTTCAAAACAAAAAAAAAATCAGGCAAACACAACAACTTCTTGTTTTAACTTTAATTACTCAAGAACAAAACCGCTCAGAGTAATTCTGACTTTTGTGATAGAAACGTCAGAGTCTTGGTTTTTAAAAGAGACCGAGACCATGTATGAGCTGCAACATGTTCATGAGCAGCATTCAGTTTACTTTGGGTTTGTCCTAAATAGGTGTTTTTTTGCAAAAAAAGGCCGGAATGATAAGAGGTTGATGAAATGAACTGATGAGAGATTTGTGTTTACACTCCCCACAAAAAGTGGTTCTTCCCACTGTGGAGCATCAAATCATCCCCCAAAATGATTGCATGGTTATAAAGGTAATGAAGAAATGTGATAAGCAGCAGAAATCAGTCAGTGTGAGAGGTGAAACCAGCTCTATAAAATGAATCTACTCTAATCAAATACCTTCAGCCTGATGAGTTTGTCTGAAATTATAATTTAATATGTTTAATATATTACATTAAGTATATTTAATATACCTAATATATACCGTACACATGCCAAAACATTGGGTTTGCTTGTGTTAACAAATGCATTCTAATATAAAAGCACTGAATCCTCCTTCATGACTCATCTTATAGTTCAGTTTAGCCAAAACATTAGGAACACATCTTAAACCTTTTATCATAGTTTATCTTAGTTGTTAAGACTCTGTGAATGTATGTGTTTATTTCAGGTGTGGGGCATGGTGCTGCTGAACCAGGAGAGCAGACTGTTAACGGGCTCAGCAGACAGCGAGCTCCGAGCCTGGGACATCAGCTACATGGAGGAGGTGAGGGAAACTAAAACCACAGCTCTGTTCTCAGTGCACGTCAGCGTCAGTCTCCTCCCTGCTACTTTAGCATGAATGCTAAAAAGAGTGTGGAAATCCCATCTGTGTAGCTTGAATGAAGATGCTTTTTCTGCTATTTTACGTTTTTTATATTTATCCCATATATTTCCATACATCTAGACTCTTATGTAGTTACTCCAGCATCCTCTCATACTGTTACTGGCAGCAGGTTCTCTTTAATTGACCTTTCTCAAAGCCCCGCCCCCTTAGTTACTGTTGCTATCCCCGCTCCTTTTGTTTGCTAGTCCCGCCCCTTAGTTACTGTTGCTAGCGCGTCAAAAGTATATAAATAAAGTTTCTTCTGATTGATTATTAGCCACAAAAATGGCTTTAATGTCATCAGAATCAGAATCAGTCATTTATTATGCAGATTTTTCTCTGACTCTGTAATGAAACATTAACAAAAGACATTTGTTTGAATAATTCTCAGGAAAAAGCTAAGAGCGAGCCCAAGGTGAAGAAGGTGAAAACTCTGTTGGATGATGATGATGATGATGAAGATGAAGACAACAAGGAAGAGGCGGATGAAAGTATTGAAGAGGTACAGTAGCAGTCGCTGATATATTTCCTCCTCCTGAAGCATTTTCACACTGTTCTAAACATTAGTCTCCACGCTTGTGTTTTGATTTATATTTTTCTGCCATCTGCAGCGCATCCTGAGCTGTACGAAGGCCGGCTCCATCCTGAGAGAAGCCCGGGACCGAGTCGTGTCGCTGACAGCCGACGCCGGGGCCAGAGTCATCGCCTGCCATGTGAGTGCTGAACCGGTTCCCAGATCTGAAAACCGACGTGTTTCAGGTCTCATCCTCAGTAGAAACTAGGAACATGTGTTTTTGTCTTTTAAACGGGAACCCTGTTTACCAACCTCTCATGCAGGAGCAGGGTTTGTCAACATGAAGCTTTTCTGCAGTGTGTTCAGTTGTTAAAAAGGAGAAGTTAGTCATAATCTGTGTCCCTGTGTGTTTATTAGAATATGTGTCCTTAAACTCATAATTATTTCTCTGTGATTGATTCTATATCCGTGTCTCTGTCAGGGTAATGACTCCGTCCTGGAGCTCTTCACTGTGCTGTCAGCGGTGGAGGTGGAGAGAAAAATGACTAAGAAGCTGAAGAAAGCCAAAAAGAAGGCAGCCAAGTACGTTTCTTTTCAAATACCTTTATGTTAGCGCTTAAATTACCTTTTTAAAGGCCTGATACTGCTGTGTTGCAGAGTTAATGTGTGATTTCATCAACTCTCTGAGACTTGTTGTGCGTCTGTTTCTTCCTGTAGAGTCCAGGAAGATACCGGGGAGGAGGCAGCAGAGCCGGTGGTGGAGAAGACGTTGAAGGACGAAATTATCAGACTAACAAACATCAAGGCCTCGTCTAAGATCAGGTCAGCACGGACATGAAAATATAGAAAACTGGACATCATTAAAAATAAATAAATCACTCTAACCCCTCTCATGTCTCCTCTCAGGTGGGTGGACTGTCTGTCGTGTGCAGGCGGTGAGCTGAAGGTGGCGCTGCTGCTGCAGAACAACACAGTGGAAACCTACAGCGTAAAGATTTCTGACAAGACGCCCGCGGCCAATAAGACGGCTCGACTCACGCTCGGTGGCCATCGCACCGACGTCCGCACGGTGGCCTTCAGCTCGGACAACCTGGCCGTCCTCTCGGCCTCCGGAGACACCGTCAAGATTTGGAACAGGTGACGCCGGCCGCTTTAGACCAGTGATTGTCAACCAGGGACCCCTAGTGGTCGGTGGTGTAATTGCAAGGGGGCATTGAAAATTAAATCCTTTAAAAAAGATCATATGACGTTTATAGAAACAGGATTATTTCACTCAAATGTGGCTGAAACCTTTATCTACCTAAACTACAGAGGGTAACAGGATTTTTTTTAGTTTTAAGTTACTGCATGATGCAGTTAATACAAGCTTAACACGACGTGCAAGCACCATTCATTAATTAATAATGCTCTTATTGTGAAACATCTACATCAAAAATATGCAGGAGAACCTCTGCTTAAGATGCAGGAGGTCCCTGCAGCTTCTAGGGAACTGTCCTCTAACCATCCTGTCCACCCCCCTTTCTCTTCGTTCCCCGTCACAGGTCAACTCTGCAGGTTATTCGAACCATGGCCTGTGATTACGCCCTCTGCTCCCTGTTCGTGCCTGGAGACAGACAGATCATTCTGGGAACTAAGGTATTTTTACATCATTCTGACTCAAATCTTAATACGCTTTGTTCAGGCTCATTTAATAATTATTGTGCTGCTGCTTCCAAGTCTGTAGACTTTTTTTTTTTTTTTAATTATCTTTTTATTTTGAAAGGCTAATTTCCATCACAAACATTAATTACCTCCTCAGTCATTCCTAAACTTAAGAAAAGGATGAATGTAGAAAGTTTAAGTGACCATGTCCATACTGTGGTCCATACCACACTTTCTTTTATGGACCACTAATTTTTTCAGTTAACTTTTCCAGTAGAAACAAAAACAAAACAGAACTGAACAGGGGAGCGTACAGTTAAAATATCACATAACAAAGAGACTATGTTCACATAAAGCAAAGTACAGTTAAATGAAATCAGATATGATTGGTTTACTTTGTCCATTTGATCCAGATCTTGTAATTTCCTTTTAACTTAGTTTGATTTCCCATGTTTCAACAAGTTATTTCAGTTAAAATGTACGTAAATGTTTTAAAGTTTGTGGATTTCTTTGGAGTCTGAAGACTTTTATACCAGTTGCTTGTGTGTGATGGCTTGATGCCGTGTTCCCTGTCAGAGTGGGAAGCTGCAGATCTTTGAGCTGGCCTCAGGAAGCCTTCTGGAAACCGTGGATGCCCACGATGGAGCGCTGTGGTCCCTGTGTTTGGCCCCAGACCAGGTAAACCCGACTCCCTGACGCTGCAGTCACACTTATTTTAACATGTCCCGTCATTGCCAGCTTGTTTCTTTGTGTTTGTGTGTCTTGTAGAGGGGGATCATCACAGGAAGTGCAGATAAGACGGTGAAGTTCTGGGACTTTGAGCTGATAAAGGATCAAGGCACCAGTCACAAGTAAGAAATCACTCTGTCCAGGTTCAGGGGCTTAAATTAGGTCAGTGCTCCTTAAATATTGTGGTCAACTTTAACAGGAATAAACCCAGAGGCATTTGTTTCTTGTTTCATGTTTCTTTTGTTGCCTCTGATGAAAGCGACTAAAAGAAAAGATTCCTGTTCAGACTTTTGATAATTGAGGATTTCTGCTACATTTGTTTCGTTTTCTCACTGTTAACATTATTTTGAGACTTTTTCTCTCTTACATGACATAATAATGCAAGTACAACCTTTCAAAAAGCAATAAAGAGCATTTAACAGTGTAACTGTAGTGTCAAGAACTTTTAAATATCCTAAATAAATAAAAAACAATAAAAATAAAGTGGACTCTGAGTAAAGAGAGTGGATGACTGACAGGAGGGTTCACTCCTTTCATTCCTCTATGAACCAACACACCCGGTGGAAAACAAACATGAGTTGATTCATTTATTACCGTGACAGGTCTAACTGTGTGTGCATATGTTTACTCTCTTATTTCCTGATAAACCAAACATGCTCAGGTGACGTTGTGTGTGTTTGTGGTGCAGGAGGCTGACGGTGAAACACACGCGCACTCTTCAGATGGAGGAAGACGTCCTGTGCGTGAAGTTTTCTCCCGACCACCGGCTTCTGGCCGTCTCTCTGCTCGACTGCACCGTCAAGATCTTCTACACAGACACGCTGAAGGTACAAACAATAAGGATGAAACAAACTCCCTCAGTGTGTAGAAACTGTTCCCATGGTAACTAAACACTCTCCCCTCTCTTCCTGCTGCAGTTCTTCTTGTCTCTATATGGACACAAGCTGCCTGTGCTTTGTCTGGACATCTCCCATGTGAGTACTCGCTCTAAGGCCTGAAATATAACAGTGATGCTCGGATTTATTTTGTAAGATGATCACATTTACCTATAAAAATGTCTTGTTTAAATGTCAGATGTACTGTATAAAAAGCTGGTGAATAGTGGAGATACGTGCAGCTGCAGAGGGAACACAAACAGGTTCACATGTTTTCAATGAAAGTCAATACGACAATAAAAATACAGACAGAACAAAAAAGAAAAACTCTTTAAACAGTTCACAGTGAAGTTGACTTTATTGCACACAGGTAATATTGATAAGACTGGAATTTTAAAATTTTAGTTCTGACTTTTAGATCCTTGCACAGACAAGAACCTTCTCACCTCTCAGCTCTTATACAGTCTCACCTTCACACAGACAGTCTGAGGTCATGTGATCTGACCCACACATTTTAAGACCGGAGGTGGTAGAGTTTCCAGTAGTGATGTTCAATACCAGCGATTTCCTGGTGATACTGTACTACTGTAAAATTCAGGCTGGTATCGGCGATACCGATCCGATACCGATACTTGCTGTAAATACACCCTAATGAGTCTGGTAAACCAAAACAAAAGTATTTCAAATCATAGCTTGTGTTTCAGTGGTGTTTCAAACTCTAAAAAAAGGAATAAGTAAACTATGTAGAACTACTATAAAATGATGACACTGTGCTCTCAGTTACTTTCCACCAGTGACTATTAAAAGTATCAATATTTTGATTTTATGTTTTATTTTATCTTATGTTTTGTCTTAACTATATTTAATTTACTTTCTTTTACTTTTGTGCAATATTTTGTCGTTTTACAGTTTTATTGTGAAGCACTTGGTGGTTTATTACCTGTCAAAGGTCCTATATAGATAAAGTTTACTTACATACCGTTGAATATCGATTTCTAATCTCATTATCTGGGTGTTAGTTGGATAAAAACTCCAATATTAGTCGAGTAAAGCGTTTACATGCACTTAAGTTGTTCAGTTAGAGTCAGATTAAGGCAATAATTCTTTTTTTTCACCTCCATGTAAATGTACTGAGTGATATCTCGTGTCTCTGTCTTAACCAGGACAACACACTTATTGCCACCGGTTCAGCCGACAGAAACGTGAAGATCTGGGGTCTGGACTTTGGCGACTGCCACCGCTCCATGTTCGCTCACGACGACAGGTACCGACCAACGCGGACCCAAACCGAACCACAGGGTCTGAAAGCTTCGATCAGATACGTGGGAGTGGAGTCACATAGCTTCTGCTCTGTCTTTCTAATCGTTCTCCATTTTCTAGTCTGACTGACTTTTCTCCTCCCTCTCTACAGCGTCATGTTCCTCCAGTTCGTCCCCAAGACTCATCTGTTCTTCACCGCGGGGAAAGACAGGAAGATCAAACAGTGGGACGCCGACAAGTTTGAGCACATCCAGACCCTCGAGGTGACGCTCGTCTTTTGAAACGTTCTGAAGTCTGGTCGCTGGCTTCGTCTGGTCCTGAACTAGATTCAGAGCGTTTACAGATGATGACGCTTGATACTTGTTACTTTTTCAGTGTAAAACAATATTCATCTCATTAACGAGAGATTACAACGACTGTGATTGGTCCAAAATGCTTTTCTCCTTCCAAGTCTGACTTTATATTCCACTGTTGTTGTGTTGTTTACATTTGTCCTGTGTTTAGTCATATTCATAATCGACTAATTAAAGGTAAAGTTAGGAAGTTATTCAATGATCATGACACAAGTAAAAAAGTATCTTATATTTACTTGATCGATATCAAAGTTCACAGTATCTGAGTCTAATGAGTCTTAATGAGTCTTGATCTTTGCCGTCAGACCACGTCTGCATAGACTCTCTCTATAACCTAAACCTAACTCTGTGCCTCGCAGGGCCACCATCGGGAGGTTTGGTGTCTGGCCATCAGCCCCAACGGTGACCACCTCGTATCCTCGTCTCACGACAAGAGCCTCCGTCTGTGGGAGAGGACCAGAGAGCCCATCATCCTGGAGGAGGAGCGGGAGATGGTGAGACGGAAAACCACGACCGAAGCAGATTCACTGTTATTGAAATAATCCAACTTAACACTCACAGAGGTTTTATTTTCACAGGAGCGGGAGGCGGAGTTTGAGGAGAGCATGGCCAAAGGAGACGCACCCGTGGTGAGAGCTCGGGTTATAACCTCCAGACTCTTTATCCTCCATTTAAATGATACATAGCTTCAACGGAGTCAGGATGGAGACTTTTATGAGGGGTTAGATTTAAAAAAGGACTATCCAGTTGCATGCAGAGCTCTTTTCTTCTCTATATCAGTCGAAATGTGGCTCAAATCCATATTGTTAAGCTAATTCCAACCACTGTGCTGTGAATTTATCCAATTTCACTTAATTGGTCGGAAAATTATTATTTATTTACTGCAAATAACTGGTCTTTGTTCATCTATGTGTGCGACATATAGTGATGGGCAGAACAATTAAAACTTCTTCCACTAGAGGGCAGAAGGTAGATAATTAACCTGTTATTTCTACCTGTTACCATTCAAACAACAGAATAAAACAGCAGTGATAGATGAATAAATACTAGAACTCAATCTAAACTGGGTCCTGGAGAAAATTCTAACCCAGATGAATGAAAGTCTTAGTGTGAGAAATAGAAATAGATGAGCTCAAGACAATACAATAAAAGTTCCCTTTCCTTTGGTTTTACTTTTACTCTGTTGGTTCTTCTTGGTGTTTGGAGGAAAAGCTGAGGGCACCAAGAAAACTTAGAGTCTCCAAACTAAACCCCTTCAAAATAAAAGCACAGAACATGCAGCTTTATGGAGGGAAACCACAAAGATGAATGAGTTCTCAAAGCTACTGTAGCTAGAATAGCAGAGACAATAAAACTACCTGCCTGGAAATAAGCTGGACTTTTCAATGACTAAACAAAAACAGTAAATATATTAAGAAAGTTGGGAAAGGAGGGAAACCCTGCGCTAGCCTCTTCATGTCATCTAAATGTATCAGAAGCCTTCACAGCCACGTTTGACTCTTCTTCGATGTCTTAACGTTGTTTTATTGTCAGGTACCTGGAGAGACTCAGGGTGAAGCAGCACCAGCCGGCAAGAAAACCATCGAGACAGTGAAAGCTGTGAGTTCACACCCCCCTCATCTACCTTCAGTGTGACAGTGACTTCATTATCATTGATGCTAAAAGCTACGAACTTCACGTTCTTTGTTGATCTTTGCAGGCGGAGAGAATCATGGAGGCTCTGGAGGTTTTTAAAGAGGAAGCCAGGAAGATGGAAGTGCACAAATACGCCTGTGAGAACGCAGGCAAAGAGGTAGAGACAGGATTCAGTCGCTTTTTAGAGGAAACAGAGGCAGCATAAAGATCCTCGATCTTAATTTGTGTCGCCTTTTAGTTTATTTATAGCATTTTTCTTTCTTTTTGCATTTTGAGTGTAAAGATGCAGAGAATGAATATTACAAACTTGTTGTTTTTCCAGCTTCCTCCACCAAAACCGAACCCTATTCTCGTGGCCTTTGGAAACGTTTCAGTAAGTGGATTAATTGTAGACACTGATACACAGATTAAACGTGTTGCTGGTGAGTTTGTAACTAAAGCGTTGGTCTTTTAGCCGTCCCGCTACGTGTTAGACGTCATAAAGAAGGTCAGATCGAGGTAAGACGAAGAAAAAACCATCTTATAAAGCTAATAACCATCTGCTGGCCTTGTCCTGTTCATTTAAATTTAAATACACCCGCTGGGATTTCCTTCCTTTCTTTCTTTCTTTCTGCGTCGGGCAGCGAGCTGGAGATCTCTCTGCTGGTGCTACCGTTCCCTTACGTCCCAGAGCTGCTCAAGCTTTTCAACAGCTACATCCAGCAGGGCCTGGAGGTGGAGCTCGTCTGCCGCTGCCTGTTCTTCCTCCTCAAGTAAGACCCAGTATTTTACTTAAACAGTAGGATGTTGTGTCCTGTGATGTTATTACACTGTTGCGACATTAGGTGGCACTACAGAAAAGGGTGTTTGGTGTTGAGGTTAAAAAGGAAATGAGAAGAGGAAGATGGATTATGGAGGATGGAGGATGTGCTCTAAAGCCTGTAATGCTGCCACATTAGTTGTTATAGTTGTGTTACTACTACAACTACTATTCTGTTTTCATTACCAGTTACATCACACAGGTTTTAGCAGCTGCAAAAGAAACATGGAGTTAAATATATCCATGTTTACGGTAGGACAGAGTAGAGGTAGGATTAAATGAGCGTGAGGCTACTTCCTGCTCCTTTTGTTAGGCAAATATTTTGTTTATTTTTATTTTACAAATCATTTAAAATACATTTTCATTTCATAATTCACAGCAGGATAATATTTTGTTTAAAAAAAAAGGGTAGTATCCCAGTATCCGTAGCTTATAAACGAGATCCAGAAACATCGACACAACAAGTACAATAAATTATAAAACACAATTTCTGCCTAAATTCAACCTTAAAACAATCTTAAAGTAATTCCATAGATACAGACGGTATAGAAATTAAACCCCATAGCAACACAGCAGGCACACGTACATGAGCCAGATTCAACATTTTGTTTGTATTAAATGTTGGAAATAATTAATTCATTCATTCATTCATTAATAAATGAAAAACTTGGACTAAAGAGTCAGAAATCTGCAGCAGAAAAGAAGATGAGCTGAACACATGTGATAAACTCTCATTCAGTTAACGGGTTAATGAAGCTAATGAATCACTGGTTAATCTCACATACTGGAAATACTTTATGATCCAAAACACTAGTTTGTTAAGAAACGCAAAAAATATATATATATTTTCCTTTAAATTATTTAAGAAAAAGAAGCCACAACATTATGACCACTGACAGGAGAAATAAATAACATTTAAACCAAGGGGTTGGAAAAAAATATCGTTATGCCCCATGTTCACTTCCTTAGCCCCAACAAGATGTTAGAGATGTTGCAGCAAATCTGTTAGTTATTGAACTTTTGACATTTATTTTTTACTTTTCCTTAGAATCCATTTTGGTCAGATCTCCAGTAACCAGATGCTTCTCTCTGTCATCGATGACCTTCGGAACAATACGCTGTCAAAAGTGCGCGAAATCAGAGTAAGTAACATCTGGATTTAAAAAAAGAAAAGAAAAGAAAAGTTTGTTCTCCAAGCTTGTTCATCACAGCGTCTTTATTCCGTCTCGTCTCAGGACGTGATGGGCTTTAACAGCGCGGCGCTGCAGTTCCTCCAGAGGGAGATCGAGAGCAAAGAGGAGGTGATGTTCTTCGCCGAGGCGACGGGTCGACTGGACGAGAAGAAGAAGAAGAAGAGGAAGAGGGAGCGGGCCGTCCTGACCATCGCCTGAACCACAACGAACTTTCTCTCGACCTGTTTGTGTATAAACAGACGCTCTCAGCTTCATTTCAGGAGCTTTTTTTTTTTTTTTTGTTATGTTATGTTGTAAAATCCTGTCCAGATGTTACAAAATGTTATTCAGGGACACGCTTCATTTCTCAAATAAACTACGTCTGAGGTTTTCTCACAGTACTTCAGCTTTTATGAGGGGGGGGGGCTTTAAAAACAAATAAATCCTCCGTGTCAGACAGGAACATGTATACGCACCAGCTCCCTGCTCTTCTACACGCACTCGTACAGCTTCTCAGAAGATTAATGTTTTTGTGATTAACACACACGTTTGATTTAAGACGCTTTCTGTTGCTACGAGCCTGAAGGGAGCCGTTGGCGTCTGCAGCCAAACCAGACTAAGAGAAGATCTGGACGTAGCGCGAGTTTAGAAACCTGTCAGAGACCACCTGAGCTCCAGACCTCCTGGGTGTCACCGGGCAGAGGCAGCGCCCCCTCCCTCCCCCCTCCCTCCCCCGTCACCCATCACTAAACCTGGGAGATGTGGCTTGACTTTACAGCCCCGGTCAATTTATTACCCCGAGGCCTGGTAGATGTGGTAAATGTATTTAATAGAGGGGGCAGAACCTTCTCATCCTACGGCCTCTACAGAAAAGTTTCACACCCACATCAGACGCTTCATTTTTCCACAAGAAGTTGACTTTATTTCCACCACGCACTGGAATAATGAAATGAACCTTTTACAAACACCTCCGCTCACCGTTCGTGTTTTAATCTCAAGGCGGACCAAGAAAAAAAACAAATTAACTGTGTATTTACAAGGTGGTTTTAAAAAAAAAAAATACGCGTCTGGATTCAGTCTTGAAGCTGTAAATGTCACACCTTACTTAAATTAAAAAATTCTTCAGGAACAATCCCAAGCAGCTCTCGGCCTGTTAGCGCCCAGCAGCCGTTTAGATGAATCATCACAGAACACGTCTCATTTAACACGAGGAAAACTGATCAAGTAAGTGAAAGGCCTGAAGTTTACAAGCAGGCGTCAATGATTTGAGCCAAAACGTGAATCACTGAGCGACATTAACATGAACTCTGATGTCTTAGTCGGCTTTGGTATCGAGAAAAGTTTTAAGAGGATGAAACTCGTTCACTACAAAGATGAATCAGACAAAAACTAAAGTGGAGAAATCAGCCCAATCACACTGCAAGATATTTATTTTTCTTTTGTAAAGATTTAGACTTTATTTGTCATCGAAATGAAATGTCGGTGCAATGGCTCAGAGCACAGCAGGAATACTGATGACGAACAAACATAATATAGGATGAGGATAAATATGTTGCACTGAACTTTTTACAGTGCAGAGGTGAATGTGTGTGGATGAGGAGGATAGAAATGTTATATAATGAGACGATAATGAGACAATGAGCAATTTACCGTGAAGGGAAAATATCCATCAAATTATTCCTGTTCCTTCCATGTGGTTCCCTGACACATATACACAAAAAAACATAAAAAAACATAAAAAGAGAGTGCTAGTTTTTGTGCATAAGTAAAAAAAAAACCTAACCCTAACTAAGAAGAAGGTAACAAAGTCACTCCTGAGCTACAGAAACTGAAAAACCTTTATTAACTCTTTAAGACCTGAACATTCAGCTGCACATAAATAAAAGTTTACGATATTTGAATTACCGTAACTCACAGATGGACTAAATTCAAAGTGTGGCTGAACACTGGGAAGTTGCGCTTTCTGCTGCCATTACGGTAATGATGACGCTCCACTGCTGTCGGCTGCAGACCAGGGAGCCCCAGGAAGAGAGAGTTGTTTGGAGGAATTTGTTGGTGAAAGCAAAGTTAGTTCTACCCTTGAGATGTCACGGAGGTTTTCCAGAAAAAAAGCACAACTTCTCAGTGTTCAGTCACACTTTGTATTTTGTCAATAGAGCGAACAACTGTGAGTTACGGTAATTCAAAAGCCGAGTGCTTTAACGTATCACCAGTGATACATTCAGGGGCTAATACATTGTAAAGATTAAAATGCACCACGCTGCCTTCATGAGGATGACAGCTCTAACATGAGGCCCCAGGAACAGGGCCGGGTACATGTTCCCTTCCTCTTAATCATCATTCAGGGTCTTTAGAACCGTTCCTCGTCTGACCTTTCACCGATTACCAATCTGCCTTGGGAGACCAGACAGCAAAGCCCCCGGGGTTATTAGGGCAATCAGACTCCTCCTCCACGATAAGGTGACGGTCCAATGACGAGAAACCGTTTCAGTGTCTAAGGATCTTGTTCAGGAGTGACGGTTGGATGGAGCAGGAGATACATCAGAACAGGTCTGTCGTGGTGAAGAGAGTTAAACCGAAAGCTCTCGATTTACCAGTCGATCTACTAACCCCTCACCCATGGTCATGATCTCTGGGTACATTTTGGGAGGCCCAGGCTCAGCCTTAGAGACAGATTAAGAAGAACATTCTTTATTTTGCTAACTATTGGACATTCAGCCTGTTTTCAGCTCAGTTTGCATGTTCTCCCTGTGTCTGTGTAGATTTTATCCAGGTTCTCCGGTTTCCTCCCACCTCTAAATACATGCTCGTTAGGCTGATTGGTGGCTCTAAATTGACCCTGGGTGTGAGTGTGAGTGGTTGTTTGTCTCAGTGTTAGCCCTGTGATAGGATGGTGACCTCCATAACCCTAGTGAGGATTGAGCGGTAGCAGAAGATGAGATGTTTGTTTATTTGTTGTGGCTCAGATGAGAGGTCATAAAGGAAATTATAAATGGAATTAAAATAAACAACACAAAGTGAGCCCATGGCGACTCTTCTGCCTCTTGCTGGTAGCCCACATTGTGATATCTGGTCCCATTTAGACCCATTTGGTAATCCTGAAAACTGTGTATCTGGATCAAGGTGATCCAATCCAATGTTGGAAACTGGCATAAAACCAACACAGATTAATTGATCCTGAATAGCAAAGAGTGGGATTTCTATATCCGGATCATTTTGATCCAGATTAAAATTTTGAACGACTGATCATTGATGTTAACTCTCAGATTCATAAGTGTGGTTAAAAAAATGATATGATAATATCTTTGTCATTTTAAATTCTTATCATTTAATCTTTAATGTTTTCCTCAGATAAGTTGTCTTTGACATTAGGCCATTTGAATTTGCATCTAATTGTTAGACTTTTTAAGTAATCACATCATCTTTAACCAAAATAAAAGAAATTTCTCAAGTTCACAGCATAAAGCGCATTGAATTTTAATTAGGGTCATTTTTAACCCTACTCATAGAAGAGTGGTAGGTAGTGGTGGGTCGTGCATCTGAGGGTTGAGGCGGTGCGGCGTCTTCCAGCCACTAGATGGCACTCTTGCCTTTTCCTAAACGTCGTCCTGTTCATTTTCATTCTGCCCTTTTTTGCTCTCTGGCCTCGTACTCAAAGCTTAAACACCTCCTACCACCTGCTGCTTCAGCGCTCGGCCACAAGTCAGAGATACTCAGACCAGGGGAGGGGGGTTAGGGTGGGGGGTGGTGAGGGGGGGTAAGTCAGTCATCATCTCTGCAGTGACGTCCACTCAAGGCGTCATCGGCGCATTTAACGCTCCGGCTCACGAGGCCCTTCTTGCACATCTACGTTTTCTATCTAAAAACAAACAGTACTTGGAAAAGCCGCCACTTCCCGTGTAGCAGATTATTGTTTCTTTGAAGGCATCGCGAGCGGCGGCCCCCGCCACGCAGCATGTTATTTTACAGCCTGTATTTATATTACATTATGACGGACAGCAGATTGTGTTACTTTATGTGGTCTAACATTGCTGCAGTCTGTCAGCGTATGGTTTGCTCCGGCATCATGTACGGGCGAGATACGATCGACTCACGCACACTTGATTCGGCCGGTGTCTATAGCTGCTGAATGTGATACGAGCTATAAATGTGAGATGGACGCAGCTGGCAGCGACAGGCCTCCCTCCCCTCCCTCCCCTCCCTCGTCCTCCAGCAGCACCGAGCCGAACGGTTCACACACAGACTCTTAAACAGGCCCTCTGCACTGGGGAGGGAAATGACAGGGGAAGGGGGGGGACTGTGACAACCTTGAAATGTGCATGTGTGTCCATCATTTAATGGGATCTATTTATGCCCTTAATGTGGCTCGTAGCCAGAAACGAACATCCAGGGTGGAATATGCTGCCTATAAAAAGTATTCTCCCTATGTGGACGCAGCAGAAGCTGCACATGCACGGTTTAAAGATGGAGTCAGACCCCCCAGGTCCAAAGGAAGGAAAAACTTGTGGCTGAACTTGACAGAGCTCGAGCGGATCTGCACAGATGAACCGAGAAAAGTTGCTGCCTCCAGATGTAAAACTCTAATTCAGGCTGATCCACTTATGCAACCACTTATTTCACATTAAGCAACGTTCAATGAACTGACATCACTTTGCAGAAATCTGTCACTTCGGACATGGAGGAGTTTTCTTTGGTGAATTCTTGCAAATAAAATAAACTGCACAATTAGATCAGAACCAGCTTTATTGGCCAAGTATGTGTGCACATGCGAGGAATTTGACTCCGGTCACTTTGCTCAAGACAAAGCACTTAAACAAGCATAAAAAATAGGAAATTGTACAACACAGATTAGACTTCCAGAAGAATAATAAGAATTTAGAGAAAGAAAAAGGGCAGAAGCAGATACGTGAAGGGCGTGAACACCATTTCCACCGATTATTTTATGTTAAACTGAAAATACTGCACAAAGTGAACTGGTGCCAGTGTAAAACTTTAGATTAAAGGCTCATTTAAGATGCTACAGGTTATTCTCATTTAAAATACTAATAACAAAACTCTAACAACGTATTCATCCGCAGCTGAAAATAGTTCCTAATAAAAGCAGCAACACTTCATGGAGTAACACTATTTGTTTTTGGTTATTGCTATAATTTTAATTAAAGCTTTACATTTGTACAACATCTGGTTATAAATACTTAGAAAACACAGACAGGAAGGAGAAACTATTTGTGGGCAAATGGTTTGAATTCGACAACAAAGTCTCCTAAATACAATATATTATTATTATTATTCTATAACTAACAGGAAGCAATTTAATGATTGAGTGAATAAGCAGTGAGAACAAAATGTTTAAATGTTTTCCTGTTTCCTTGAGTTTGTTTGACAGTAAGAAAAATAAAAGAGCCCTAAATAAAAGAAAAGAGCATAATCTTCAGATGCGAGTTCTTCAGCCAAATCTGAACAGATATTCAAAGCAAATTATTTGAATGTTCATTTTTAAACACATTTTTACAAATGATTCCATGTTTTTTTGGTCAAATGATGAAAAACAGAAACAGCTGCAACTGGTGACGAGTGGATCGATACTGGAATGTGGATACTTAACGATACCAGGTCTTAATGCTCTAAAGTCGATTCTCAAATCAAAATAACGATACTTTTGATACTTATGATACTAAAGCAGTGATGTAGGAACATAGTGGAAAGAAACTAAAGTACTGAGTTGTGGTTTAACCTGAGGTGTTTCACAAGGTTTGTTGTGTTGCCACAACACAGAGTATGAAACATTTATGATGATGAGGACAGAAGAGGAGAGAACAGAGTCACAATTAAGATGAAAGGTTTCATTTTATAATAGTTCTTAATAGTTAAACAATCATTTATTTTCTCATTATTTAACTTATTTCTTTTTTTATTGTTTGAAAGCAGCATTTTCACATATCTTGTATGATTGTGTAAATGTAAATGGGGCCACTACTTCAATATACTTCAGAGTTTAAAATCTGTTTAAAATCAGAGTTAAAAATTCAGCATCGCCTGAATTTTTACTCGGTATCGGATCAGAAAGGAAATCACTGGTATGAAACATCACGAGTTGCAGCCAAAGCCACATTGAATCAGTTAAATTAATTGAACTTTAAAATGAAACCCCATCAAAACCAAGCAATAAGAAAAAAAAAGAACAAAAAGTCTGTTTCATGTGTTCTACTTTGTGAATCCAGGGTTTTGTCTGGTGTTAAACTCTCAATAACTTCTTCCTTGTGACTTATGGAAAACATTTTGTGGCTTCAAATGTGATTTCATCTTTTTTTTTTTCATGTTCAGCTTCTAATATCCACAGAGCGTGTTCTGCTTCATCCGTCTGCGATGATGACCTCAGCCCCCCCCAAAAAAAAAAAAAAAACATGGCCTCCAGTCAGCAGACATCAGAACAGCTCGGAGCGTCGGTCCGTCATCCCGGCAGCCCACCAGTCATCCCTCTGACGGGCCCCGTGTTAAATCTGTGTCCAGCACTCATGAATGAGGCCGTACCTGCGCTGAGCTATGAGGTGACGGGTCATTCTGATGCAGTCGTAATGTGGCTGCCTGAGCCGGTCGGGGGGGAGGAGGAGGAGGAGGAGGAGGAGGAGGAGGAGGAGGAGGAGGAGTGGGTTGGTGGGTGGTGGCCGCCGGGGCGTCCAGGCCCGGCTGGTGAGTGATGAGGTGACGGTGCATGCAAGAGACGGCCAACGGAGCTGAACTGCATAGCTGCACACATACAGTTTATGAATGTTTCCTTTCTCCGGGTCGTCCCCCTCCATCCCTCCGTCCCTCCGTCCCTCAGCTGTCCTCGGACTTTTCACACTTCATTCCTTGCTGTTTGTTTGTGTGTTTGCCGTCTTCTTCGCGGCTGATTGCTTCATTTGTGCAGCAAAAATAAATAAAAACGTGAACGTGAACGTGAACACAGGGGCTGGTTGATGGCTGCTTAACCTCCTGAGGCCTGAGCTTTTGTTTGCTCTGCATTTTTTAATTTCTCCATTTTTCTTTATTTGCTAATAGTCGGACCTAAGAAGTATAAAAACTAAGCGTCACCTTTGAACAGGAAGACGTTTTTGATCCTAGTTAATAAGAAATAAGTTAATAAGCACAAATAAAGAAGTTTAAACTGTAAAATTTGATGAGGTTTTGTACTTTGTCCTATTTTGTTACACAATTAGCTGCAGAATGAATCTACTGAAACGCTCACTATCATGTTTTTACATCAACTAGTATCAACAACTAGTTGGCCTGTCGGTGGAGGTGCAGTTTTTTAAATATTTTTTTTACTCAAAATCAAGATGGCCGACAGAGCCAGAAATGCCAATTACCTCAGGAGTTTTTGTGTAAATGCTTCAAAGCAGGACCCCACTGAAGGTAAAAAATAAATAGATAAATAAAAATGATGGCATCAAGTAACATCTAGGAATTAATATAATTGTTAAAGTTTCTGAATATTTACTTTTTTGGGGCAATTTTATAATGGGTTCCTGAATTTTTTTTTTAAATTGCATCATTTTTATGGCTAAAGAGGAATAAAAATACACAGGAAAACAAAATCTGGACTAAGGTTTTCATAATTCATGCATGAAAGGGTCAAGAGGATAAAAGTTCAAATGAAGCAGAATAAACTACCACAAACTGAAAACCTAACCCATATGAGGACGCAGGTGGAGGTTAAAGTGTTTATTCAACGTGTTTAGTTTGTAGAAAAATCTGCGCAGACGGACGCTCGAGTCAAATCCAAGAATGTGATTTTTCAAAGTTAAAGTCTGGGTTGCTTCAGTGAAAAATTCCCCCTTAATCAAAACCAAGAGGCGCGTTCGATGCGACAATAACTCCTCATAAAAACGTTTCTATTTATTTCTGCGCGAACGCTGCAGAGGAGCCGCACATGTCGGACGGGGGTCGGTCGACACCTCACCTCCTCTCATCTCGGCGGAAGAGGGAAACATGTTTTAATAACCAGGGTCTGCAGAGATCAGGGGAAAAGGAAACCATTTTTTTTTTCTCCTGCTTGAACCGAGGTCGGCCCCGTGAGCCGCTCTGAAGACACACACATGTACAACACACGTAGGAAGCAGCGCACACAGGCGCAGGGGTTAGAATTAAGCAAATGGGGCGACGTTTTCTAGAAAAATATTCACTAAGGCACGGGACGGACATCGGGGCCATGAAACACATTAGACCCATTAGCTTATACAAGCCTACACACACACACACACACATGCACATATACATAACCAGAGCTCCATTTAAGAGCTCTCTCCCCAGAAATCCTCCAAGCTGATGTAATTAGTGATTTTAGAGCTCTGCACTTCATATTACAAGTCATAAACAGACATTCAATACTGGGCTTTGAGAGAGCTGTTTATTCTGGAGTTTTATAGTCCGTGCCGGACCCTTCTGTGTTTATTCTCAGGGAACAATAATGCCACTATGCTCCTGGGCTGGAATGCCGTTCATTTGTCCAATTAAACACAGAAAATAAATACAAAAAAAAAAACTCCCCCCAAAAACACTTTCACAACGGCGCTCTGCCGGGGGATTTACAGGGTGGCGTTGTTGGCTGCTCCTCGAGATGACATGGAGCTGAATGTTTACAGAGGGCTTTAATCTGCGCTATTATCTTAATATACCGTGGCAGAAATGTGGATTAGGGAAAGCAAAGCACGGGTTGTTTAAATTTCCTGGAGGAATTGTAGTTTGCAGTTCAATTTATCACTTTATTCCTCTCGCAACAATGGAGCCGCGGAGCCAATACGTGCATTAAGAACAAAACCCAATCTCTCCAAAGCCACTAAGCCAAAGTCAGCTTTATGTAATATAACTGTTGCTGCAAAATTATTTCCTGGAGTTTTTAAATCTAATGTGGTATAATATTCGGGAAAAAAAAAAACAAGTTTGCACGAGCAGAGCGGCAGAGTGATTTTATGCAGCATGAAGTTACAGCGTGGTCACTGATTTATGAACACTGACCCACAATCCTCCTCACAGACATGCAATTTCCTGTGTGAGTTAAACACTAACTTAATCCATACAGCTAAAAAAAAAAAAAAAGGACAGAAACTATTTGTACATGAATAATAGTCAAACTAGACAAACAAGACAAAGTGATCCGCCTGCAAAAACGTCAGACTGTTTTCTTTTACGATATTTTCCGTGAAAATCCATAAACACCGACAGCGCGGTCGGCCCGCGGGGTTTTAATATTTTATGCAATTCGCCGAATCTGGAAACGCACGTCGTAAATACTCAGCGCGCACATCAAAACGCGGACATTTTGACGTCTTTGACATCCGAGGGCGAACGTTTCTTCTTCCGAGCGACTGACACGTAAATCGTAAATCTGCCAGAGAATTATTTTACTTTGAGTTCGTGAGCAGTGAAATGAGTCAGACGGTCTGGGTTCGCTACCATTTTGCACAGATAATCAGGGCCTTGTTTTGAACAAACATCGACACGATTTTCTCCCAAGTCCATCACAAAGCTTGCAATTAAATCCTTTTTAAGATCCTGACATGCATATGTCGTCTAACTGTGGTACTTCAAAATAAAGAATGAATCTAATTTTATGGGAATATCTGGGCTATAATCTGTGTCAAAGGTTGAGTTTTGAGCCTGTCAGATGACCAATGATAGATGCCACAAAGTATGCAAAGACAAAAATCCAACTAAATGAACTGACTTTGAATGCACAAACTGTTTTAAAACGCCCACCTGTCCACAAAAATCCAGCACACACCAACTGGCTTCTCTGTTTGTTTCAGCAGAAACCCAAACACCCTCCCAATTATCTGGCTCTATTTACGAGTGTGACCCAAACATCCTCCGGGGCTCTAAGACAGGCTCGATCAGTGAGCGGCCCATCCCTGCAGCCTCATCCACAGCTCTGTGTTTGGTCTACATCAAGGTGTCAAAGCTGCAGTGAGTTCGGTCGGAGGAAACGAGGAACCATCTGAAGAATGTCTGTGAAGTGTGGTTGGTGGCGAAGCCCCGACATCTGGGCGAGGTATGACACTCTGAGGCCCAAAGGTCAATGGCTGTTTAAAGCCTTTTGCAGGGATATGGTTATTAGCCCAGAGCAGGAAGCAGAGCTTGTTATGTCTTGACAGTTAAAACCGGTGATTGAGTTATAAAATATGATTGAGTTGGAAAGTTCAGTACGGCCGCAGGTGATGGAGACGCAAACGGAGGCTGTGACACGCTGATTAAAACCATATCTGGATATCAGTAGGGAATTAAAATGTAGAACGACAGAGAGAGATCAGGGTAGAATAAAAACCTAAGGTAGGTGTAATAAAAGATACGTGAAGAAAAAGGTGAAAAGACGCCTGGACAGAAAATCAGTGCAGAGGAAACGGAGGGAACAAGGCTGGTACAGATACTGGGATCTGATTGGTGGATTGGGAACAGGTGAGCAGGTGGATGAGGCTGAAAGGAGGAAAAATACACCGGGTTTAAAAGCTGTGAAAGTCAACAGGACTGACCGGTAGCTCTGTGGACAAATAGCTGTGTGTAATGAAGGAGACTAAAATGTAATTTGGGTTGTAAAATGACACTTAAGTTCATTTAGACAAGAACTGGTGGCAAGAATTACACATATAATGTCTGTCAGTTGAAAAAAAAAAAACATTTTGCAACTAAAAAAGTTGCAGTATGTCATACAAAAACACTATCTATATTTCTTTATTTTTTACACAATTCAAACATGCAAAGTCTAGCTCATGAACATAATGTAGCGACTAGCAGCTAAGAAAGTTGTCGGAGACCAAAAATGAGCTAAAAGAGAGTCTGGAAATATTATTAAAATGTAATTAATGTTTCTTTATAACCAAAGTTGCTAACAAGTAGCTACTACGTTGCTGCCTTTTACTAGTAAATGAGAGTTTGGATACAGAAATGCATAAATGTGTCCGTATAGACTGTGTACATAGGTTACACTGTCTATATCCCTATTCACAGAGGACTAGTTTTATCTGGAGACCTCCGTTATTCTGTAATATTCACAGGGGTCGTCTGTGATCTTAATCCCGTGTGAATCATCCATGTCCATGATTTGTTAAGTAAAAATTACACCACAAATAACTCGTAACACAGGTTGATAAGGTGAAAAACCGAATCTAGAGCAAATCAACATCTCTGTGATTTATGTTTTTGAGACTTTTGTTTGTTTTGCACCTTTTTTCTGCCTCTTGTCTCTTAAAAATTATGAAGGGATGTGCTGTAATTTAAAGTCTGGACGGATGTTAAGGTGCAAAGTAGAGATGTCGCTGAACTACTGACCTGTTTAGACCACGGATGAAATCAGCCATTAATGTGTTCATCTGCAAAGGTGCAAAGGTGGAGCTGATTTAAATATAGTATCATAAATATATATTGTTTTTATCCACTATAATTTGCAAAGTAATTAAAACTGTATGTGACGCAGGAGTGAGATGGAAAGTAGCAGAGCCACAACTATAGATTGTAAATTAGAGTAAAACAGAGTTTGTTTATCCCATGTGAATAAACCACAATAATCCTGTGCAAATAGGTTTTATGTCCCTCAGAGACATGTGTGTGAGGCCATTATCTGCTCTTTTCTAATACGTAGCACTTTTACAAAGGTTTCTCATTCAATCAGTCATGTGTACATACACCAGTATCGGTGGATCTGCTCAAACTTGCCCAGAAACCCTCTACACTCATGTGCAGGGACCAAGGACCAAACCAGGCCTGTTCCTGGAGAATAACCTGCAGCCAACTCAGAGACGTCTGCGTCTCCGAAGTGAACCGTGTTAAAAATCAGTCATAATATCCCCAGTTGGGATCGAGTCTGCGATCTTTTAAGAGAGCAAAGTGTCTCTTTAAAGGGAGGTGCGGCGACAGATCTCTGTCAGAATTCACCCTCGGGGCCGAGAAACAGACGCATGACGACGACGGTAATGTGGTTATTTCCTTTAAAGATTTTTGAGGGGAGGTAAAAAAAAAAAAATGAAAAATAGCTGAGAGGGTAACACAGAGTCTGTCAACCCCCACACCCCCGCTACCAGCACCACAACCACCACCAGGAGACCACCCAGACAGAATAGTGAGCTGCCAATCATCTCATTTAGGGGGTAAACATTGCAGTGTTCGGTTTCTTGCTGAGGTCTTGCTCCAGTTTCTCTGATATATTGCTGTGGTGTGTGCAGATTTTTTTTTTTAATGTCTGTGGGTGCAGACTCGGATCTTTTTATAGGAACAAAGCATAATGCGGATATTTTAAACATTCATACAGATATTCTTTCATAATCCATCCCACAGACTGGTTTTAAAGCTTCATGCAGTCGACAGATTTTTTTTTTTTGTAGCTGAATCATCATCAAATTATAAACCAATTGATCAACTTCATGAAGACTGGGCGGCCGCGCTGCCCAATCCCCACCTGGATAAAAACAAATCGGGGTCGGGCGAGGGCGCGCGGCTCTGGAGTGTGTCTCCAGAGTGTGTGTTGACTCTCGGGGGCGAGTCGTCTGTCAGCGCGGAGGCTTGAACTCGGAGCTCGCCGTAATCCTTCTGTCAGTGAACGGACCTCCTGCCAGTAACACACACACCCCGACCACTGACCAACCAATAAACCAACCCGGCCTTTTTTAACATCAGTCCAAACATAACCTGCAGCCTCGGCCCCGGACCACCACACAGCCTCACGGCATCTGGCTAATCTAGGGAGATTTGGGGGGGAAGTTGATGCATACGGCGTTCCTTCCTTTCATGTAGCGGCGGACGCAGTGATTACGTGGTACAAAGCACAGAGGGACGCTCAAGATTGAGCTGTGAGACTATGAGAACCTGACATGAGGTATTGGCATAGCATCAGTGGATGTTAAAACCGGCTGAATCTGTTCTAAAGGGTTTGATTGAGACATTTCAACAGCAACAGCTTCCATGTGCAGTGTATAGAAATAACATTTGGAAAGGTATCCAGTTCATGAAATAGTTTACAGGTAGCCATTGTGAAGTAGGGCTGGTTTGTTCAACCCGAATACCGGCAAGTTTTTTCTTTATGATATGAATTTGCAAACTGCAATTTTTAATGTGGCAATGGTGAAAGTGGAAGTAGCAGAGCAGAATGAGAAGAAGGTGCCGTGTCGGTTGTTTGTGTTTTTTTTGGGGTGACCAGACGTCCCCGATTTCTAGGGACAGTCCCTCTTTGTATGACTTGTCCCGCAGCTAAAGACATCCCCAAAAAATGTCCCCAATTTTAGCTTTTTATGAATGAGAAAAAAAATGTTGCACACAGACTACAGTTATTACGGTACCTGGTCGCGCTGCTATTGACATTATAGACATAGCAGTTTAAATATGTCTAAATATGAATAAATATCTCAAAACAAATGAAACCGTAATTGTCCCTGTTTCTTTATTTCATCTTGATGACGTTTAATTTGTTTTTTATCTCTGAGCTGTAAATGTTTCCAGATTTCCACTTTATCACTGATTTCTAACAAGGAGCCGTGCAAACCTGTTTTACTACTAGTGTGGATTTATTTTACAATATTTCCTCATCATCACAGTAAAATAATCCATCCTTAATCAATCTACTGCATTAACTCCTCTCTCAACCAGTAGAAAATGTTGTGATTATGCATGAAAGAGCAGTTCTGAAGCTCAGTGTGTGTCTCTGGCCGTCGCCATCTTGGCAGTGTCACTGACTTCACTTAATTCAAAAATGTTCCCCCTCTTAAATTTACATATGTCATTTTTTTTTCTCGGGTTTCTCAGGTGGGGGTATAATACATTTCCCCAGTGGAAATCAACACTCTGACCAGGCCTGGGCTTGGCCACTGTCCTAGATGCATTCATGGACACTTTCCAGTCCAACTTTGCAGGTGTATTTTGGTATTTACTTTGGGGATGTTTAGCTTGACTCTGCCACACTCGATCCTTATCAGATTATAAATCTGGTAACGTGTCATTGGGATTTCATCATGGGGCGTGCTTCAATGCATCAAGGACTGACAGAAATGTTTGCAGTCCAGCGATGAAGCAAACTAATACTGGAAAAAGAAAACTAAAACTCTTCTGCATCGTTATGAATAATCCGACAACCAATCAGCAGATGTTTGCTGGAGCTTAATCAGTTCCCAACGGAGCGACTCCAGATCGACTTTCTGCTGCAAACATTCTGCGGGCAGGGGAAGTTTGGGCTTTCTCCCAGACTGTACACCGATCAGCCACAACATTATGACCACTAAAAGGACAAGTGAATACCATTGACCATCTTTTGACAGGTCAATGTTCTGTTGGGAAAGTTTTGGACCTGGTGTTCATTTGACATGTTGCACCCTCCTAGACCAGACCAGATGCCCCCACTCCCCCATAGCATTGACACTCCTTGATGACAGCAGGATATTCCCAGTAGGATGCAGAGACACACACAAAAACACTTTAGGAACAACTTAAAAAACATGAAATAGCACAAGATGTTGACCTGGCCTCCAAACTCACTACATTCCAAACTGTTCAAGTATCTGTGGGATGATCCACAGAGGACCCCCCCCCCCCCCCCCAAAGGCCCCCACTAACAACACTGTGTTTCCAGACACCATGAGACGCCCTCAGAAGGCCCACGTCCACTCTCTGAGGAGTCACAACTGTTTTGGAGGCACAAGGGAGACCTACACCATATGGAGAAGGTGGTCATAATGTTATGCCTAATCATTGTGTAGCAGCTAAGCTAACTAGCTAGCCTGCAGGGAGCAGCTGCCTACGTGCACCTTCCCACTGATACGATTTTACATAACGAACTGAAAGCATGCGTTCTGATTATCGATAATGACGTTTGATTGCCATGCAAATTAAATGAGGGAGAAACCCAGGAAAAAGTGAAGCGTTGGCAGGCGAGCTCATAAAACAAACGAGGCCTCGGCTCCACACACACGCACACACTCCACACACACACACACTCAACACACACAACCCCCACGGCCTCGGCCTAATCCTATAAGAGTAATGCTGTCAAAACACACACTCCCACACGGTGCCACAAGCATTCACACACACACACAAACACAGACACACACTAATCTGTCTATCCTAACCTAATAACACCTCCGACTCGACCAGTATTAGAGACTCCACCGAGGGAGGGGGTGGTGGGGGTGAGGGGGGGGTTTGATGTGCGGGGGTCCAAGCTCACAAACATCCCTGTCAAAGGCTCCATCTCCAGCTCACACACCCACATGAAAGCCCCCTTGAAGAGCGCGGCGAGAGCGCCGACTGCTTCGTATTAGTGTTTAATTAAGTTAAAAGACCTCTCTCCACCTCCTCTCGCTCCGCTTGTCCAATAACTCAATTGAAGTCGTCTTTCCTTTCACGGCTCAGAGCTGGCGTTTGCTGCGGCCTCGGCTCAGCGCGCCATAAAAAGCAGATTGTGCCACGGCCCCTCCGGCCATCGCCGACGTCTCACTCATGTCATTAACTCAATAAAACTGTTATGCAGACTCTCTCTCTCCCGATCCACAAACCTGTCCTTCACTTTTTTTTTTTTTTTGTCTTTCGTGCCCCCCCCGTACGTTTTGTTTTCTTTACCCGCCTTCCCTCTCTCATCTCTCCCAGTGTCCAGCCTCCACTTTTCTGAGGTTCAGGTTTTATCCCTCTGGCTAAAAGTTCAGCCACACCGATGCCAAGACAAGCAGGGAGGAACTCTTTTATCTCTGGGGCCTTTAGAAATGTTGGATGGAGCAGATTTGATCTTTAAGGATGACTCTCGAAAAAGGATTGAATTGTAAAGGATTATATTATGTGCTTGTGCTTTATACATATCTTTAGGAGTCAGCAAAACATGATATAGACAAACAAACAGGTAAAGTTAGCAAGGTATTTGAAACCATAGTGATGCATCAATTAAAATAATGGATGAGTAACAGCTAACGGGTCTTTGTGGCCATGTTGACCATAAAAAATAATGACTTTATATCTTTTATATCTCATCCTCCACACTCCTCTGTTTTCTTCAATTCATTATCTCTCTTCCATTACAGGAACCAGAGGACGAGGAGCAGTCAAAGCTTCCTGAGATCTGATACTGAGTAAAATTCAGGCTGGTATCAGCGATACTGATCTGATACTTTGTGTAAATATGCCCTAAGATGTCAGGTAAACCTAAAAAAAAGTAGTGTACTTCAAGTCATAGCTTCATAAAGAATAGAAGACATCAGAGTAATTTATTTATTTATTTTAAACTCTGAAGTGTATTTAGGTAGTGGCCTCATTTACTATATAGCTGAGCTACAGAAAACAACAGAAAAACACTAAAAAAAAAAAAAAGAAATAAGTAAAATAATAACATCATTAAAATATATGATAGTTTAACTATTAAGAACTACTATAAAATGAAACCTTTCATCTTAATTGTGACCCTGTTCTCTCCTCTTCTGTCCTCCTCATCATAAATGACTCGTTTTCTGTGTTGTGGTTTAATCTGAGTTTGTGTTTCACAAGGTTTGTTGTGTTGCCACAACTGAATAATTTAGTTACTTTCCCCTGTGTTCCTACATCACCTCCAGTGACTGAAGTATCCAAAGTATCAATAATTTGATTTGAGAATCAGTTATAGAGCATAAAGACCTGGTATCAGAAGTATCGATGTTTCAGTATCGATCCACTCGTCACTAGTCTCCACCCTGAGTCCCACTTCCTGGACTCCTCCACATCTGAAGACCGTTTTCCAGCTCAGCCCTTCTCATCCTGCCATCAATTTTCTTCCAACCGTTCATCTTCCACGCTTTAATCAAGGCGTGGTCGTTTGTTTGTTAATGAGCAGCTGTGCAGAGAAGATCTGGTCCAGGTTTATTTTAATAAATTACATTTATTATAGTCTGGTTTCAACCAAACAGTAACTCACTCCTCAGACTTGTCTTTGAGATGTGTTTGGTTCTTTTCACAGAGATTATTTTTTCACAATATTTTTTTTTTTTTTACTCTGTCTTGCACAATCAACTCCACTGTCAACATTTCTTGTTTTATTATAGCATTTATTTTAATTCCCAGTCCACCCTCCACATACAAAATGATTTCAGGTCAAATATTTACAAGGGATGTAGTTTAATATGTCCTAGAGTCGACTTACACCAAGTTAATCAGAGCCCAGAGGGACATTTGTCTTCTTATTAAGCTTCCTGAAGACAGATCTCTGTACACAACTGTAGCTGTGTTGCTTAGACAAGCACCTTGTCTCTGAATAAAATGTAAAAATACAAAGAAAGCATCTCACACATCAGCAATTTAAATGGGGAATTAAGGGTAAAGGTCTTTGTATAATGTAAATAAACCAAATAAACAGTCTTTGCAGGCTGTGGATTTATAACCTACAGCGTACGGCCCGGTAGCGACTGGCTAACTTGTCATTTACCATTTGAATCCATCTCCACCTCCTCTTCCTCCACTACATCCTGTTTATTTTTCTTCTTCTTCTATTTCCTGCTCCATCCTTCCCTACGTCTGCCTCCACAGTGTCAGATCTCTGCTTGGCACATTCATAAATTGCTGATAACCTTATTTTTCCTCAGCAAACATCGTCTCCAGAGGTTGTGACCTCACTTGTTGTATCAGCTGCAGGCGGGAGAAAAGAGGAGGAGGTTTTTCAGCTGCTGTGGAGATAAGTTAAGCAGCATGTGTGGACAGATCATTACGTAGGGAGGATTTCTTTTACTTTCTGCCTTTACCACACATTATTTTTTTGTTTTTTTATCCATCGTTCAGTCGCTCTGACTCTGCGTCTCTTGTAAAACACCTACATCGAGGGTTTTAACTTCTATCAAGTCACTTTTTATCTGGCCAACACGCTGCTGCGCCGGTGATAAATCTTCCTCCTCGTCGCACTTACGCCGACTCCCACGGTTTGATTGCGCCGCCTTGGCAGCGCATTTTATTTCATATCCACAAATTATGAAGCTGTATATATCCGTCATTCACCACACTACTGTAAAAAGTCCATGTTGATTCAAGGCCTCAATATTTCACCCCCCACCTCCTCCTCCTCCTCCTCCTCCTCACATTAGCCCATATGAAGGAAAAAGAGCCGACAGTGAAGCTGCTGTGTTTAGCTTCTGATAAATCAGGGCACTGGAAATGATTTTTATTTATTTTTATTTTATTTTTAACGAGGCTGCTCTTGGATTCTAGGTTGTTGAGAGGGTTAAGAGGGAAGAGTTGTGACGTTTGCGAACGAACTGAATTTATTAAATGGCTTTATTGAGTAGGCAGGTTTTTGCAGTAGGACCCAGACGCAGGACAGTGAAGCCCGAGGTTCAAACAAAAGTATTAAATGATTAAAGAAACATGCTGTAGATTTTGGGTCATTAGCGCCTTTTTGGCGGGTAAACCACAGGGTGAAGCGCAGAGAAAACATAGGGACAAAAACGACTCTTCAGGGAACAAAGTGGAGGCACAGGTGAGACTAATGAGGGCGGAGCACACAAGGAGAAACCAATAAGCTAATTAAGGGAAAACACAAGAAAAACACAAAACAGGAAACAAAGTTACTTAACAAAATAAAACAGGAAACTCAAAACATTATCATGAAATAACACAGAATCATGACAAATGGGAGTCGAAGCAGGAAGCATTATTTTCTGATAACAAAAACACCTGGTTAGTTTACTACACGATAAATAAAGCACTGATCTAGAATCCGTATTTCAAAATTAAAAAAAAGTCAGGTAGCCCATTCTAAGTAAATCCCATCTCTATGTAGGAAACCTACTGGTGAAAGAAGTTGTGGGGCTTTAGTGCTTTTTCTTTATTCTTGTGTGGCAGCTATTCTGTGATTAGTCAGAAACTGGTTGTAGTTAATGTGGGAAAAGTGTAAATGTTGGAAGTAGCCTGAGGTGGGAGCCATGTGAGGACTTCCCAGGAGTTCTGGAGAATAAATGAACTGATCAGAACGAACTCTGCTGTTTCTCACCTCGAAGCTTGAACAGAATATAAATGTGCACCTTCAGAGAAAAACCAGGCGCATCACACGAGTAAAAGTAAAAATAAATCGACTCCGACGCTGCTGTTGTTTCGCTTCCCTATCGCTGCAGACTTGTGCACATTTTTAGTAGATTGGGTCAGCGCGGATCTTGTTCGGTGCCCCCAGAGATACTGGCAACGGATACATGTCCTGGTTAAGACGGGGTGAGTGGGGGGGAGGAGGAGGAGGAAGGCAGAAGGTGAGAGACGGGGATGTCCAGTTCTAACGAGAGGCACTTACTCATGTCACAGAGGAGAGTTGTGAGTTATGACCTTTTAAGCCACACTTGGGGTTAAGTGTTTTCATTCCCAAACCAGCTGACACTCGACCTAAGGAGTGCGTGGACAGCTTGATGTGTCTGCACTCTGATTTATAGCCGTGATCGTTGCCTTTGTTATTTTTGCCCTCTGAACCGCTCCTCTCCTCCACTCCTCTCTCATTTCTGGCCCACCGCTCGGTAGCTCGACTCTCCTTGAGCTCTGGTGTCTGGCTTGAACTTTAGGTGGAGACGAGAGAGGATGGGAGGTTGGAGCCGGAGAGGACCCTTGGCTGACATTTTGTTTTTTTTTTTTAATTAGTGACGAGAGCGACTGACCCTCGGACACCTGAACCTTCGTCGGCAGTAGCAGGTTTCACTCTAACGAACCGAGGCGTTAGATTGTGTTTACATTTCAACAGATAACATGTGTTGCTGGGGCGGCTCTTTTCCAGCTCCCTCATCCCTCTCAGACGCAAACTACACTTGGTCGTGCGCCCTGGCTGAGATTCAGCCATTTGCTTCTTCTTTTTTTTTTCCATGAGTTGTCAATGTGGCTCGACACTCGCTCAGTCAGGACGTCCAAATTTCCACTGGGCTCCACTTCGAAATATTGATCTCATCACCAAGTAAATAAACAGGGTGATGGATGGCGGAGCTCGGAGCCTCCGCTTTCTGAGAATCTGTCTCTCGTCTTGACAGAACTGGGCAAAACACGACTTCAGACTTTCGGAAATATGCTGGAAGAACATGAGGCTCTGATGATTTGCGCTTCTGTGGCAAGAAGCGTTTCCATTAAATGTTCTGTGATCAGACATGTAGCAGAGGATAAGTCAGCTTAGTAACCTCTTTATTTTTGTGGAACTGAAACTGGTTTAAAAAATAAACACATAAAGATTTGTTGGCAATTATGATGAATTGAAATTCACAAGGGATTAGTTTTACCCAAGAGTCATATATTAGAGAGAGTCTGGCCAACTAGGGACTGTGTTTGCTGATTGGTTCTGAGCTGGTCACGTGTTTCATGGCGCCATGTTAGATACATCTAACCAATATTCACCCACAGAGAAGTGGCAATAACAGAGAATAAAGTTGGATTAAAAGTTAAAATATGCCACAGTGCTCAGCCTACGGCTCCAGCACAGGATCAGGAAAACACGGAGGAAACTCCACCGTTTACCCAGTGAACAAAAACGGAGAAAGTTATGGAGCAGAAGATTAAAAGGAAGAACTGGATGTCAACTCATTTCTCCCTATTATGTGATGAGGTAAATGTCAATGTCTCTCTTTCACGTTTGTTTGACTAAACAGATCAATCACCCTCTTTTCCACTGAAGAGAGTATTAAGTGCGTCACAGTCAACACAAAAAGCAACACCAGCCTAACACTTCCACCACTGTGGTCTGTCTCTTTCGAGGCTGCACCTCTCCTCCACATTTTAACCACGATCAGCTGATTACCTGAGTAGAAACAGCTGGAGGTCGGAGGAGGGTCGATCACCTGGAGGCAGGAGAGTGGAGAGAGAGACACAAACACACCACAACTACAAACAAAACTCAGGCCGTAACACACGGCGTTACAAATGGATGAAGTTTGAAGTTAGCCTAGCCTTATGCTAGCCTTATGCTAGCTAGTTATCTAGACTAAAGGCTTAGAAAAATAGCAGCTAGCGTCATATATACTGTGTTCATATATTTTATGTCCATGTAGACAGACACATTTAATTAACACGTAACTTTACCTCAGTTACTAGTAAGTTATTATGACTAGCATGCTAATGCTATAATGATAATACTAATGATGATACTTAATAACATTACGACTAGTTTAATTTTACGCTATTTCTGTTATTTCTAATTTTTCTGAGTAATTTCCACCTTTTAACAGTGATGGATGAACACAGAGTCTGAGGAGAAGGTAAACACAGCTCCATGACTGATGAGGTGATTGGGCTACAAAGCATTTTACAGCTCATTTAAGATATTTAAAGGAAGTAAATACTGAGAAAATAGAGAACATATAAATAGAGAAAATAAGACATTTATTTCAACATAGCACATCCGCCCCATAGAGTTACACTGTAGAATCTTCCCATGATTTGAGTTGGCCAGACTCTGTCTAATATACAGCTCTGGTTTTATCTATAAATGTTCCTCTTCGTCCATTGTGTGGCGCATTTGCCCGGGAAAAGCAAACACAAATTATTTTATAGTTATATTCCCACTACTTTCTCCACTACATGTCTTGGTTAATCTTATTCCTTTCTTAAAACACCTCCGCCGCCCTGCGTATCATCATCCATCTCATCATTCTGCATGATTTCATTCTCCGTTCTCATGCTCTTAAACTTTTTTTCTCTGCAGCAGCGTCTTGACTGTGCACACAAACATCTTTCCAAACTTTGATTTATAACACAACCCTCATAATTGTTGAGTGAAAAGAGACAGAATCTACCAATATGCAAGTTTTCAGACTTGAGTAATATCTGTAGATGGTTTATAGAGCTGACCTTGAAGTTCGCACAATGTGGCATCCATCAAAAGACATAAACACTAAACAATAAAGTTATCAACCAGGAATATGTCTGTGATGACTCTCAGTCAATTATGTGTCATGTGAAGGAAAGTGTTGCATTTAACCTCCGGAGTGTCCTCATGTGGGGACGTTAAGTTTTATGTTTGTGGCATCTTATTCTGCTTCATTTAAACCTGTTGTCCTCATAAGTGGACACTTTAGTCTCATCAAATTTTATGATCGAAACTAGTTTATTTATGATTATTAACTTTTGTAGCTTGATATGAAACGTAAATTTAACAAATTAGCAAGTAGTCGCTTGAGGACGTTGTGATTTCATTGTTTCTAATCCTGTTTTTGCACAACAATGTTCAAGGTTTGATATTAATAGTTTTATAATTTCCTACACATTGATGACTTTATTGTAATATACAGTGAAATAAGCGTATGTGTCCACATATGAGGACATTGTTCAAAGATGATGCTTAGTTTAGTTTTTATACAACTTGGCTCCTTCTAATTCCAAATACCTTGGAAAAATGAAATATGCAAACCAAACTAAAGCTCAGGTCTCAGGAGGTTAATGGACAGAGTGAGCAGGAAGGTGAAGTTTCTTTTTTATAACATTTTAGGGGAGTTAAGTAGGTTCTGTGGGCAAAATTAAAATGTATCCACCGATGATTTCAAAAAGCCGTACTAATATTTCTCCAGACTTTATAGGGAGGCTGCAAAAAGTGCTGACTAATTCAATATAAAACATCCAGAATATGAGTTTAAATAAATGATTAAATATGATCATAAATCTGCCCATTTCCCTTCATGTCGTAGTGTAAAGTAGCCCCTTAAGTGTTTTCTTATCCAAATCATTACACTCATTAATATCAATTTAATTCAAGTAATTAAGTAATATTTCTCAGGGCTTGAAATTGCAACCATTTTATTCACATATGTGTGACTTCAAAATATTTGAGAGCCAACTATTATTGTGTTGTGAGCGAAGGTCATGTCTCCATGTTGATCAGTTATTAATAGTTACTGTTGGAACTTGTGTTTGTTGTTGCAGTGTGTTCAAAAACAGACTGAAGTATTAACAATAAATAAACTCTCAGCCTTCATTAGCTGTTTGTGAAGTTTGGTGCTCACACACTACGTTCATTCACATCCTGTGCACCTTCTGGGGTCTAAGCCTTAAAACCTAGTGACGCCCCTGGTGAAAATCTTTTTAGTAAATCTTTATATATTGCGAAGACTTTGGAGTATAGTGATATTTTTTTTTAATAAAAACAAACAGAGGATGATTAGGAGGTGCAGACCATGGCACTGTTGGCCCACATGGCTGATCTAAGTTGTATAAGAAGAAAGAAGAACCCAGTAAGTTATACGTATTTTTCATATCTGTAAAAGCCCTTAAACCAGTAGCATTCATGATTTCACCAGATATGGACCAACGATGAGATACAAAACAGGAACCTCCCCTACGGAATGAAAAGAGCCTGGACGTGCCACTTAGTGTCCCAGTTATTAAGTTTTTCATGCTTGTGCCAGACCTAACCCTGACGTGGAATGTTTGATACCAACCAGATATGTCAGAGTGACAGAGCTGAAGCTTATTCTCAAGTACCAACATCAGTGAGATGGAAAAACCCTGAAGGAACCCAAGAAAAGTTTTTCATAATAACAGAACATGTTTGGATGATGGATTACAGCCTCGCACAGATTACTGCTGATGTGTTTGTGTTGAAGAGGAGAAGGGACTGAGGGCAGACACAGACGTTGCCGTGTGTGCAGCACATATATACATACGTATGTGTTGACAGCGTTAGTGGAGGTTCTCTGACGTGAGGAGGAGACACTCGTCCGCCTCAAAGAGGCGTTGGATCAGGGTTTTTAATATGTGCCCTTTTCTTTCCATGCGCTTGACTTTTGCCAATTAACAACATTTCTCAGAAACGTAATAAAAATGGATGCCTTCCTTCATTATATATATATTTCTACATTAACACAAAGTAACTCATTTATTTTAGATACATTCTAAACGTGCACTTTTAAAATAATAAAAATGGCCAAAACCATTTGTTGTTGACCTAAAAAAATCTCCAGTCATATAGTGGACACATGCTAAAGCTAAACACCCCTGATTTTTGTGTATTAGTCTGAATTTTGAGTTATTATGTTGTGAAGTTGTAATCAGATGGATGCCTGCACTATTCAACTCAGGGCTGCATCAGCCACTTTACTTATGTCACGTTTGTCTTTTTACTACTTTGTATTTACAGGATATTAGAGGTCGACCGATATGGATTTTTTAGGGCCGATACCGATACCAATTTTTTTTTACATCAGAATTGGCCGATGGTCGATACGTGCTGCTTATTCTTCTGAGCCGATATTTGGAGTCGATTTTTCTACCTACATTTATATGATAACAACGATAACAAATGTTACAAGTCTCAATTTAATTTAACCCAAAACAAAAACATTTATTGAACTCAAAGAACATTTAATGCTCTTATTCATACAAAATATAAAATAAACAGGTAAAAAGAGGTAGAGAACACACACTCTAATAGTGGGGGAGGGGTTCATTGTATGGGCTGCACAGTCTGCAGATTTGGCTTTGGAAACTTTGGAAGCAACATCAGATTTGTACATAAAACATCATAGTTTCAGTGGTGTACTGCAAAATAATCATGGTTATTATATAAAGAGTAACTTATCAGAAGACGTTTTTATTATAATTACCAGGTATTTGAGTTTTTCTTTCTTCAAAGTGACCTCTTCTAGTTTTAACAACCGCATGACACATATGTTCCACAGGGGACATTTGTATGCAGACTCTCAAGAGCTCCAGAGAGTTAAAGTGAATGGTGCAAACTGTGACTTGCTGTTTTACTTTTGTACTGAAGTTGTGACTCTTTCAAATCTCCTTGACCCTAAATCTAAGCCCTTCTTTTCTTTTCCTGACATTTAAAGCAAAATTTTAACATTTTAAACAAAAGCAAAGTGTGATCGTGCAGTAAATACATCCCAAAACTGCACATACATCAGCTTGATATATCGGCCGGCCGATATATCGATCGATCTCTGCAGGATGTGTTTTTTATATTTTATATATTCTCAACGTTTGCACATTTTGTTGTTTAGTTGCTGCATCGTGGGCCTTTGAGGAAGCCTGTATAAAACCTGTGTATGAGTCGCACAAGACAGAATTGAAAATAAAGTTGACTTGTCTATTTGCACAGTAAGTGCATTATTTCAGTGCGGTGAGGGGTTGGGCAGCTTAAGGGTCCTTTGGGGCGGGACGTGGGAGAGAAGCCTGCAGCAGTTAGCCACATTGCACTGATGTGCTGCTTGTGTTTTTGTTTTTCCAGATGAGCAAACATGGTGAAAAGTTGTAAAAGTCGTGGCACAGTTGTTTAATGAAGGTGTTAAAATGATGAACTGGTGGCAGAGCACATAAGAGTTGTACATTGGGGTTGTTTTCTTTTTTGTTAATTTATGCACGTCTCCACGGGGCCAAGCGCGCGACGGCGTCCAAACGAAGTGTGAATTAGCTCAGCAAAGAGGCAAATCATGTCGTATATTAGTTAGATTTTCGTTTCTGGTCTGGTCTGTGCTCTGACTTTATTGACTTAGATGATAAATTAGCAGTTACGTGTGTCATCTAACAAATTTCAGCTGGGAAACAAGAACAGTCATGAGCTTGGCCAACGAACCTGTCTACATCCTCTGGTCGTTAATCTCTGCAGGAAATAAAAGTACCCGCAGTGATCCACACATCTATGCACATTTAAATCATCCGCCTCCGAATTTTCTTTTCTCGTCTATTTTCTTTGCCTCACTTCCCGTTTCTCTCTCGGTCGATTACCCCTCCTCTACGTCTCAATCTCTTTCTCTGAATTTCTCCCCTCATCTCAGCGGGACGGCGGAGATGCTGAGTGCCGAGCTCGTAAATTTTGCCCGGCGTGAAACAGAAGATGGCTTCCCAGGACGGCTGGGAGGTTTTTCATCACCGGAGCCTTTTTAGTGCCCTCCGCCACCACCACCACATGTCACCAATCCCATGCTATGCTACGTGTTTATGTCTGTGTATTTGGGACTTGGAAGTCAAAGCGTGGGAGTGGGACCGCGGGATAAAAAAAAAAAAAAACTGGGCAGAAGGCTGATAACGGTATAAAAGGGAGATTCATATCTTCATTCGTTTCAAAGCAAACAACAGCAACAACAAAATTGTCAGGTCATTTACCGACAAGATTAACTCGCAGCTGATGCAGAGGTTTTCACGACAGGGTGCCAACAAATAAACACAATTCAGAGATGACACCTCCTATGCGGGGGCTTTGCATGGCAGAGGGACAGCGCCATTCCCCAAATTCCACACGGCCGATCTGGTGTCAGATGGTCCCAGCCGTTCTGTCTTTGCCCCCACCACCATCCCACCATCCCACCACCCCCCACCCCGCCCCGCCCCCTGGGGACGGAAAGGTTATCCTGTTCGGCCAAGAAATGCGAAAGCGGTGGCACGATAGGGTTCTCCGGGACAGCTGTGGCCTAATCTCAAATCCACGCCAGCCGTTGCACAGACCCGGCAGATCACAGCGTGTCATCTGATAGCACTGTGAAAATGACACAATTTGTTTTAAGATACATACAAATCAATTTTCTTGCACTTGCGGTGCCTGATTACATCTATCAAGCTGGGCAATTTGATGGAATAACATAAGGAGAAAGGATGGAAATGTAGTCGCTCCAGCTGCAGAAGTGCATGTTTTTAGCAACGCCTCAGATTCGCTGATATGTCTCGACTTCAACACATCTCTTCTGGGCCTGTTTGGAAGGTGTTACAACTCACAGTCAAAAAGGTTGTGAGAGCAAAAGAAAATTTTTTATTCAACGGAAAATTCCCAATACTGAAACATTATTGTGGAGGAGTGTGAGACGAGGTGGTTGTGCAAAAATAAAGCGAAAAACATAGAATAAAACTGAAGCTGAAACCAAAAATCTGACAAAATGGAGAGTAATCAAAAATAAATACAAAAGTGTAATCAACCCTAAAACTTAGTGTTTATATACAAAGTTGTGTATGTGTTACGTGAATGAAAGGAATGTATAGAGTATGAACGTGATGCCACAGCTTGTAATCCACTTTTCCACATCCATACTAGTTCGTATGGATCATTGTAGAGTCCAGTTTATCTTAATTTGATCTGATAATCCACGTTTTTCCTGCTCTCGCTGTATTTACTGATACATTTCACTGTGTTTTGCCCTGGTGGCAGTGATATCAGTGCATACCCTCTATAGGGTAAATGTACCTATTCTCACAATTTCACACCACAAACCTTATTTTTTTGAACAACAAAAATTCACTCGATGATTTTCAGCACAGAACAAACGACCAACAGCTCAGGCAGACAGAGATACAGGATCACTGTGTTTGGTCTTTTATACTGGAAAGATGCTGACAAAATAATCTTAACTTAAAGTTTGTTTATTTACCTCCTGAGACCTGGGCTGTTGTTTGGTTTGCAGGTTTAATTTCTCAATTTCTCTTCATTTGGCATCAGTAGGACCTAAGAACTATAAAAACTTAGCATCGTCTCTGAACAAGAAGGAATAAATTATGTCCTCGTGTGTGGACACGGGGATTATTTCATATAATGATATTAATATAAATATTATGTCAATATTACAATGAAATCAACAATACATAACAAAATAAAAAACTTATTTCTTATGTCTGAACGTTGCTGTGCAAAAGCAGAATTGCAAACATTTAAGTCCCAACGTCCTCAATCGAGTACATGCTAGTTAGCAAAGTCATAGCTTGTTGCTATTGATAGGATTTGCCTGCAAAAAAGTAAAAAAGTTAATAAGCATAAATAAACAAGTTTCAGCTGTACATTTTGATGAGGTTTTGTACCTTGTTCACTTTTGTTACGTGATCGGCTGCAGAATAAATCAAACTAACACTAACTAGCATCTAGTTAGGAGGATAAAAGTTTAAATGAAGCAGAATAATCTGCCACAAACCTGAAACTTAATGTCCCCATATGAGGACGCAGGGTCTCAGGAGGTTAACTTTCCTTTTCTCTTTCATATTTGGTCACTATTGGAGTTTCGTCAACTCAATTCACCACTAAAGACAGAAGTTGCAGCTTCCAAGGACAATAACCCGCAAAAAATGGGGCAAACGTTTTCGCCCTTACTCAAACCCTCACCTCAACCTTCCCCAGAAATAGGCTGCAATTCATACTGCTCTGCTTCGCATGACATAAGAGATATTTAGAGTGCGGCCTCCGAAAGCAACTGGAGGCACTAATTTGAGAAACAAGAGCAGAAGAGGCAGAACTTGATGCAGGAGAAGCCATGATCTCTCTCCCTCCTTCCCTCTCGCCTCGTCCCGTTCTGCTCCGAGCCAAATCTTTATCCCTCTCCGTTACCCATCTCAGCCTGCAGCGGCCGAAATAACGCGCAACAACAGATGGCGGCAGCTCTTGGACACATGCTCCAGGACCATATGACTAATGGCAAATGTTGAAGTCTCTGCATGGTTTTTTTTTTTTTTTTTTTTTTTTTATCTCTCGATCATGATTGAAAACGTTTGGGAGCGGCAGGCAGGTGCAGGAAACTCAGTCATTCGTCGTGCAAGGCCACAAGAGACGTTTAGCACTTTAAACTAATTCATAAAGCCACTCAAACACTCACTTAGCATTTGTGTACATGCAAGGCAGAGAGAGATGGAGGTATGCAAACAGACAACGACGGAGAACAGAACAGAAACCAAAGCCAGCCGGCCGCCGCAGGGTGTCTGTGTGTGTCTGTATACACCGTCTGGTTTATGAGCTACCGGAGACAGTGGAGATTGGACGTGAAGATCTCCACTGGTCCGGATCGAGAGGACGAGACGGTGTCGTCCCGAATGCTCCCTGCAGGTGTTGATCGAGAGTGAAGTGAAATTTAGAACCGTAACACACCGAGCCGACGGAAATGCTAAGCGTTGAGCCACAGGCAGGTGTTTGTGGCCCTGGTTTTGAGGCTAGATTTCTCCTTTGAAATGGCCGATACAGACTAGTACTTGACTGGTGTCAAGATTCATTTCTTCTCATGCAGGTGCAGAACATATGTGCCATGTGGTCGTTCTCTAAGTTGCACATTTTAGTCGAGTCTCAAGGCGTGTGAGTCGATGCTGCAGTCGGTCTTTGTTGCTGGTTGTTCTTTGTTGCGTCCAGGTCTTTAGATTAAATGATTTTGCTACCTGTAGGTACAAATAGCTCCCACCCTGTCGTCTAAAGAGCTTTGTGGCAATGACTACGTTCACCCCTCTCCTGGGGGGGGGGAGCCTCCCATGTCCCTAAAACCTAGTGACGCCCCTGTTAATTGATTTTGATGGCCTCATGAATTAAACCTGCCGGTAAACTTGATTTTTTTCTCTCTTAATGCTAATTCTAATCTAAATTTTAGTCTCAAACCAGAATTTAATGCCAGATCTGCTGACTGCTGCCACCAAAAAGCCAAAAACAAATGTTTTCTACATTGAAATGGAAAATCTGCTTCTGTTATTACAGAAATGTGGAAATACTCGAAGAAATAAATCAGGATGAGCTTTATGGTAATATTTCTTTAAACTCTTAACATTCCTCTGTACACAAGTTGTGTTTGAGATAATTCTGCATGATGCAATATTTTGTTTGAAGGTTAATTTTCTTGCCATGTGTGAGCTCCAAAATGTCCATGAACATCATTTAGTTTACTTTATCTTAAATAGGCCTATATAGGTTTTTGTAGAAAGACTGGTTAATGAAAAAAAGAGGTTAATGTGTCTCAGTCGCCGGGTGAACACAGAAAATTCTCTCTTATTTTACTTCGTACATCCATCAACTCAGACGTCTTCTATATGTTCTCTGTTGCAATGATTGCAGTGAAAGACATTTATTAACTTCAACTACAGAAAGAAACTCAACACAGAGGACTAGATGCACAGGTATAGATGCATTCAGTGCTGAGCTGTAGAGGCTTTATACCTGTGCACTCATTGATTACAGGACTATAAACCAAGAGGGTCTCATAGATGGATAAGCTGCAATAAAATGAGCCACTGTACTTTCTCTTTGGATCAAGAGTGGATAATCAGTACGTTTACATGAACATGAAAAAAACGAATTAATCCAACTTTAACTGGACACCTTAAGTGGATGTAAACACGTTACTCCAGCTGTGTTCTCCTTGTCCGACTAAGACACACAGATAATGTGATTGGTAATAGAGTTTCTCTGCATGTATACGCCTTAATTGGACTTTAACTAGACAACACATGTGCACATACAAGAAACCCTTTCGCAGAAGAAGAAGCAAAGCTCAGTTAAGTTGTGCATGTAAACGCACTGAATGTTTATGATTGATTTCTCTTGAACTCATATAGTCGTGTTCACATTAAACTTGTGTCCATGTCAAACGAGGCTGGTTGGATAACTCAGACTTAGCCCATTTGCACAACTGGTTCAAACTGTTTTCTTTTTTCTCTCTCTCTGTAGGCGTCTCGTTGCGACAGGATACGATCTGCTCACATATGGATCTGTCAGCCTGACGGAGAAAAGTATCGTCGTATACACACAGACGCTCAAGAATGCCAACTATCCTAGTGACAAGTCCAGCAAAGCACATCCCGTCCTCGGATTTAAATTTATCTCCGCGGTGGAGGGAGCGGACGAGGCCCCGCGAAGCTGTCACAGTTGTCACCGTCCTCCCGTCCTTTTCTTCTCCGTCTCTTCTTCTTTTCCATCCACTTGTCCAAACGCTCGTCGCCGTCCGAGTGGCCTCCTTCATCTCTCCGTCTCCTCGCATGGCGACGTCTTCACCCCCCTTCTCACATGTCGTATTTTTGGTGGAGGCTTTTGAACCCAACATCCCCGCAGTATGTGGACATTTATAACGTGGAAAGGGAAAGGGACGAGTGAGAACGTAAAATATTGATTCCAGGCCTACCTCGAAATCTAAGACAGGAGAGACTATTGACGTGCTTCTCCTGCTTTAGTCGAGGTTTTGCTTCTGCAAAACAATAAATATATAAAGTAAATAATCCTCCAAAAAGACAGTTAGTGAGATTTCAATATGTGTTTATCTATTTATTTAACTTCTTACTTGGCATTTCGTTTTTATTATTTTCATGTTCGATGCCACCGATATCTTTTCTGATCAGTTAAATTCAGACTGGTATCGGCGATACCGATCTGATACCAATAAACCTAAAAAAAAGTAGTGTATTTCAGATCATAGCTTCATAAAGAATACAAGAGTTATTTATCGATTTATTTGTTTGTGAAGTACATTTAGGTAGTGGCCTCATTTCTTATCATAGCTGAGCTGATACAACAACAGAAAAACCAAACAAAGACACAATCACACAAAATATGTGAAAATGCTGTTTCAAACACTAAAAAAAAGAAATAAGTAAAATAAATAGATCATTAAAAGAATTTTTTGTTTAACTATTAAGAACTACTTTAAAACTGTATCGATATTTTGATTTGAGAATCGATTTTAGAGCTTAAATATCTCTTATCACAAGTATCGATATTTTGATTTCAGAATCGATTTTAGAGCATAAAGACCTGGTATCAGAAGTATCTGTATTTCAGTATCGATCCACACATTACTAATGTTCATGTGTCAGATTTAAATAATTATCACAAGTGCCAGTGTGATATGTCAATTACTCTTTCTCTTTCTATTCAGTTGCCATAATTTGGGCTCTTATTTTCTCCGGCCGGTGTTTTTCAGCTGTGGGTGTTCTAGACGCTGACAGCTCATCTTCATTAGGTTCTTTTTGTGCGACCAGTCAGCAACAGTGGCAACTTCCCGAGCCGTCCCACGCTGGGAGATGTAAATGATCCGCCGTCCAACCTGTCCACCCGGCGACCTGCGTCCAGTAACCCCCAGCAGGCCGCCGCCCACCCCCGTAACCTCGGCAATTTGCTTATTCGAAACGGACACACTTTCAATGCGACGTGTATTCAGGCCATGAACGCACACACACACATGCTCCACAAACCCCCTCTCTCTCTGTTACACTCACACACCTGCTAGAGCAGCGAACCACTAGCAGCCAAGGATCACAGAGTCCTTTTGTCAAACAGGGAAATTAGCGCTGGCTCTCACTCGTTAGAGACCCATTGTAGCATTAGCACATTGTCATGGCCGCTGAGCCATTCCACTTTAGCGCAGTGGCACTTCAGCTCCGACATTTATTCCCCCGAGAGGAGGAAGGCATTTGCATATTAAATGTTTTTATTTTTTTTATGCTTCTACTTTTAGCTCCTCGGGCTCTGCGATGCTAATGTTTTGGGACAACAGAGCGCTAAATGCTAATTTAATTCCAGGATTAGTCGTAGTAAATAAGCTTCTGTGCTGTCATCAGCTCAAGTGCCTCCGAATTAAGTGTTTACTTATTGCTGAGAGGTTTCAGGAGCGGAAAATAAAAGCATAACTGGGACGGTTAGATACAAAACGTGCTCGATTAATTAATTGCGCAGAACATTTGCACCTAAATATTTTGCTTCTCATAATTAATATAATTCCTTTCACAGACTCAACCTGCTCATCCACCAGCGCTCGACTAATTTAGAGAGATGGAGTGTCGTCATTGTTCATTTATCTACCTTCAGTTCCTGATCTCGATGGAGCTTTTATTCATCACACAGACTTGAACCAACCAGCTGATAGTGGATTTTCGAACCCTTAAAGCAGCTTCAGGGCCAAACAAAAGGCAAAGAAAGGGAAGAAGTGTAAGTTAAGAGGTTAAAAACTATATTTATGTGCGCTCAATGCAAAGATTTGAACATGTGTCCGTAACGTAAAACCAAGTAAAAGGGTCAATAGCCCCTGGCTGAGAATATGAGTTAGCTAACTTGTGCATGCGTATATGTGCAAGTGGGAAGGTGTTGAGTATAATGTTCAGTGTTAGTTTCAAGGTCACAGGCCCGGCTAGCCTCCACCCACCCGGCCGCACACTCACACACACACACACACACACACACACACACACACACACACACACACACACAGAGGATGGTAATAGCAGCGCTGACAGACATGTGCGACCAGCTGAGCTGGAAGCCTCGGCCCCGGTTGAAAGCCCTGAAAAGGCCGTCCGGACACTTTTAAACATCAGCGAACTTAAAGCAGCAAAGAGAGAGACATCTGTAAACAAGAGCCAGGAACAGACGAGGGATTAGTGGAAATGTCGAGGGCTAGCAGTCTATCTGTCTCCCTGCATGACAAATGACCTGTTTATTAACCGCAGCAGAAAGAAAAAGTTTATTAGCTTATAGAAAAAAAAAATAAATAATAGATGCATCTGATGACGTTATTAAATGGAAAGTTATATAGAAAACAATAGAGGACAGTAGTTGACAATGGAGTTCAGATTCTTCCATAAACTCATTTTCTTTTTTAATTCCTATCTATTATTATTATTATTATTATTAAGCAGAAGAGGAAGAATAATGACATATTAATAAAGACAAGGGGCCAGATAAGCGTGTTGCTTTCCTCCACTTCTTTTCAAACATCATCAGTAATTTAAGTTACTTATTGGAAGTATTTTTAATTTTTCTGAATGTGGTTTCTTTTTCAATTGTCTGTGCATTTGATGCATTACTTTTCTTTTGAATGTTCAGAATGAATAAACTAAAACTATCAGAAGTTTGAATAGACGACACAAAATACTGAGCCACTAGCAATAATGGTGCATTTAAAGTGTGATGTGAAATTAGTTCTTAAAAACACAACATTTTTAAAAGCAGTGCAAATGAAAATGTTACAACTTATCTGACTGTGTGTAAAAATGTATCTAAAAGACAATAGTGTAAATGTGTTTAATTCCAACAAACATGAGAAATGATAACTCACAGATTTTTTATCTTTATTCAATCATTTACTACAAATATGTTATGCGACCGAGCCCATATGCTAATAGTTTACTGGCGTGTACGTACAGGACGTATGAGTGACCCTCTGGAGACCTTGCGACTCCTCTTTGGTACGAACTGGTGCGTTTGGAGAATCTTGCGGCTCGTTGTCTTCTACCTTCTAAAGACGAGTGTCCGGGTTTGTCGCGGTCATGCGCCAAATTCCACCTAACGTCCAGCACCTGGCTGTTGACAGTCATCGCTGTCCTGCCATTTTAATTGGTGAACACACACACACACACACACACACACACACACAGAGTCACTGGTGGATATAAATACCGACTGTGAAAAGTACGAGACATGACCAGTGTATAATAATATTCTCTCTGTGCAGGAATGTGTGTTCTCATGCAGTATATGATAATGTGCCTACACAGTGTTTGAGTTTGGAGCACAGGATCTGTGTGTGGAGCCATTCATCTCTCTCCTGTGTGTGTCTGTGTGTGTGTGTGTGTGTGTGTGTGTGTGTGTGTGTGTGTGTGTGTGTGTGTGTATTTGCGTGACGGTGCGAGTGTGAAGCCGACAGGTTTCACCACCTCTCTGATCGACGGCCTCGGCTTCATTCTCTCCTCTGGAGAATCCAGTTTCTGGTCTTCGGTTCCTGTAACTCTGTCGCCTCGTAGATGATGGTAAACAACCTTCAGGCTGTTCATCGCACTGCAACTACTTTAACCTTGATGAAGCTTCAGATCAGCTCAGGGAGGATTAGGAATATTTTAAACAAAGGCAAAAAAAACAAAAAATATATATTATTTATGAGATTTGGTTCATTGGCGATGGTGTCGTTAGGCCTATTTTAGGGTGGATAAAAAATCCTTAAGCTCCCCTAAATAATTTCATGTTGTTTTACTAATTAATTAATTCAATTTATTTTATTTTTTTCCAAAAAAAAAAGTTCTGACAAATTCAATGTAAAATGGCCAGAATATGAGTTTAAATAAATAATTATATATAATCACTTAAATATGATCATGAGATAGAGTAGAATGAGCCCTTTTATTGCATCCTTATCCAATTAATTCCACTCATTAATATTCATTTCATTCATGTAATATATTTCAGGGCCTGAAATTGCAGCCATTTAAGTCACATATGAAACATGTGCAATTTCAAAATATTTGAGAGCAAACAATTGTTGTGTTCGGAGTGAAAGTTGTTGTTGCAACGTGTTGAAAAACAGACTGAAGTGATAACAATAAATGAATTATCACCTCCGGGGGGCGGAGCCTCCTTTGTCCCTAAAACCTAGTGACGCCCCTGTTAATTGATTTTGATGGTCTCATGAATTAAACCTGACGGTAAATCTGAATTTGATAAATTTTCTCTCTTAATGCTAATGCTAACTTTCCATTTTAGTCTCGACCAGCATTTAATTCCACATCTGCTGCTGCTGCTGCCTCACGTGCACAGTGGACAGAGATTAATGGAACGACTGCGACGCGGTTTCTTCCACATTTCTGCAAATGAAAAGAACGTCTCTTTAGATTGAAAAAAAAAAAAAGCCAAAAACAAATGTTTTCTACATTTAAATGGAAAGTAATGTGCGCTCGTCTGCTTCTGTTATTACGGAAATCTGGAAACACTCGAAGGAATAAATCAGGATGAGCTTTACGGTGATATTTCTTTAAACTCTTAACGTTCTGCTTCGTCATATATGCGACAGCAGCAGCTTTTTTTTTTATGAACCAATCAGAGCTCTGCACATGAGCTGTGTTCAAGGAAATGCTGCATCAAAGCTGCACCAACACAGACGACATCAGACAGCAAAAAGACATTTTTTTATCTGTGTGCCAACTTTGATTACTCAAGAACCAAACCACTTAGAGTGATTCTGATTTCTGTGATAGAAACTTCAGATTCTTGGCTTTAAAAAGAGACCAAGACCATGAACGAGCTCCAACATGTTAATGAACAGCGTTCAATTAACTTTGGGTTTGTCCTAAATAGTAGTTTCAAATCAAGCTCCATTGTTATAATCAATCTCTGGTGTATTAACAGACGTTTACACGTACATATCACTATATTTAAATAAATATTGCAGTATTTCACCTTTACATTGAGTCACGTGCTTCACCTCCACGTTATCATCAAACCCAGAGGATTCGATCCCAAACACTGACTCACTGCTTGACTCATTTGTAGAAGAGTAAATGGCACCAGATGCAACGGACAGAAGTTAAATCAGGATTTATTGGGACTGTTCTGGCACCATCGAACCCCCACGTTTTTCTCATAAAGAATTCATCTTTTTTTTTTTTTTTTTTTAATATCAGTTCCACTACTTCTGTTACCAACAATAATACTCCTAAAAATGAGAACCAGAAAGCGCCGGGTAAACGGTGTTCGGGCCCATCCTGGTCTCATGGCAGAGGGAGTCTGAGCTGTTCTGATCCTGAGAGCAGCTGGAGCAACACAAGGTCACATGGGATCGGGCTTTCCCTCCAAACAGCTGGCCAAACAAACCCGGCCCGGCCAGACGCACACACACACACACACACACACACACACACACACACACATATAGGCTCGATCATACGCATAAACATACACAAGTTGTGCCCTCGTGAAAGTGTACGAAGGGCGCGGACATGACATGTGCACGACGTGTGAAAAGTTTCCAGGCGGCCGTAGAAAATGATAAATGGGCGTTCATCACTCTCGCATCTCTCAAATATGAACTTGTCAGGTGCGGAAAGTAAAAGCCGTGATCGGAGCAGGACAAGTGTTTCACATAAAAACATGAAAATCGAAAGCTGGCCAAGTGATTTACACTCGCGGCCTCACAGCGAGGAGGTTTTTAGGTCTGAGCTCGGGGCCTGTTCTGGGTGGAGTCTGCATGTTCCCCCCGTGTCTGGGTGGTTGTGTCCCACCGTCCAAAGACACGCTACAAAAACCCCCTGCAACCCTCTAGAATGGGGGTCAACATAGACACAGGAGACGTCTCATACAGACGTGGACCTACAGACTAAAAACGAAAGTCCTTTGTTTTAAAACCTGACGGCGCTTCTGTTTTAACCGGCGCAGCTTTTTTGGTCTTCACGGTAAATGAGGAAATGCACAAACCAGTTACATGCGAGTGAAGTCAAACCACGAGAATTCAAGATGTGAAACTGTAAAAGGGAAATTAAAGCCCTTGAACCTTTCATTTACCTGAAATTAAGCACCTTATTTGCCCAGTTTTCACATTTTATTTATTTTCTTTTATTTTGAAATGCAGCCGTGCTTTTATTTAGTTAACCAGAGAACATTATTCATATCTGCAGTCACACATGTATGTTGAGTTTTATGCTACGTGACAATAAATCTAACTAATACAACTATGAGGCTACTTAAATGAATCTATATATATATCACTCTAAATAGTTTTCATTATGATGGTCTGGACTTTTGCTTCTCTAACTGAAACTCTTTAACCTCCTGAGACCCAAACTTTTGATTGTTGTGCATTTTTTTATTTCTCCGTAGTATTAAGGGATCAGTAGAACCAAAGACATAAAAACTAAGCGACATCTTTGAACAGGAAGTCCATCTTTTTTTTCTTTTTTTAAAAAGAAACAAGGGGATTATTTCAAAGTACATTATAATAAAGTCACCAATGTGTAACTGCTGCAAATAATGAATAATGAAGTGTCAATGTCCTAGCACGAGTACTTTAGCTAACGAGCTAACTAGCCTGTTACTACTGACAGAATCTGTTAAATTTTAGTGTCAAACCACAAAAGTTAATAAGTCTTAATAAACAAATTTCAACTGTAAAATTTAAAGAGGTTTTGTCCACTTTTGTCCTGTGACTGACTGTGGGAAGAAGCCACTGAAATGTCCACATATGTGGACGCAGGGTCTCAGGAGGTTATATTGTAGCTCTTTTCTCTATTGATCTCTTTGTTCACCTCACAGACGCCAGATTAGCATCAGCTGCAGCTGTGAACTCGTCCAGAACATCACAGATAGGAATCAGTAGGACTTAACGCACAAATAACACCTGTTACTGTCGCCTGTGGCTTTTTTTTTTTTTTTTTTTTTTTTAATTAAATGAACCGTCTGGACACGTTTGTGGCAATCATTGCATCATTATTTTTTATGTAGTGCAGAGTGACATTTAAAATGTTGCAGCCTCTGAGAGTAAAAGATGCTGAAATTCAAAAATTTGACTAAAGAGTTTCCGCATAATTTCAAGCCACAAGCTGTAACACAGAAAAATGATGATCCACCTGAACTCACAACTAAGTGAAAAGTATATTTATTTGAAACCTCATTAAAGTCTGTAATGTCCGGTTAATAGTACAGCACCTTATTCAGTCCCTCGTCATAGTTGTGTTATTATTTGTGCTACTGAAAGTTTAAATTTTTACATTTTTCTCAAACTTTATTTTTGCTATTTGCACAACACAAAGATGTTGCAATTCAATTTCAAATAAAACAACTTGATTATTTATGGAAAACAATGAATCTCATCCATCTTTTCTTCAAAGTTCAGTTGTGCAACATGTCTTGTATGTGTTGACTTTGTATATTTATAATAAAAGCTCTAAGAATCAAAGGCAGTTTGGATTGTTAGTATCATAAGTTATTCTCTCTAATAGAAAACCGCCCAAAATCCACATTATTTATCCTCAATGAGCATAAAAACAGAAACTACCATTTGCCATTAGCATTCATGCTAATGCATTAGCTACTTTTGGTGTTTATAAGAACAGTGTGAAGATCCCAGACATCTGAGAGAGTTTCAAAGTTTCAAAATAAAAGTATGTTCAGTGGATTCAAAGTGGAGCAGAATGTGTGTGTGTGTGTGTGTGTGTGTGTGTGTGTGTGTGTTTGTCGGGTGTCGGGGTGGGGGGGTCAGGAGGGGGAGGAGGGCATATTTGCGGAGTTTCTTCACCACGTTTCCAGGCGGGATCATTAACGTGTAACGACATTGTTCACAGCTTATCAGAACATTTGCGTCTCACCATGAGATGTCCGCGCCCAGACAGATCACTGGGCCGTCCCTGACAAAGACGAATCGAGCCAAAATACCAGCAGAGAGGGGAGGACAGAGAGAGGGGGGGAAGGAGTGGCTGCCCCAAATACCCCGTCTAAATATAGGAGGAACACAGGGTGCAGAGGAGACGAGCCGGGACGGACAAAGGCAGAGGGTGAAGAGGTCAGCGGATGGTTTCTGCTGCCAGAGCTCACACACTTCATTTCTCTCCACAGGACAGTGACACTGGCCGCAACAACAAAGACTTTCTGACATGAATGTCGTCCATGTGTGATGTGAAACGTGTCTCCTCTTACAGATTACTGGGGATAGATACATATAGATTTATAGATATAGACTCTGGTAACTACAGGTGGACACAAAGAACGAGAGCTTCAGGATACACAGGTACACAGTTACACAGGAAAGTTAATTTCAATAATATCTGTATCTTTGTGACCCTTTACATCAGAGACAACTTTAACATGACAGTTATCGACCACTGTCCTACAACAGAATTTAAACAGGCTGGAAGAATGAGGAAAAGGAAAAGGTTTGAACACATTTGAACTCATGTATGACAACTTTGCTTTAGTTTCTCCTGTGTTTCATTTTATTTTGCTAGATTTAGTGCTGATGTGTGAATGTGTGACAGACGTTGTTACGTTCATCTTTAATGCTCGCAAGAGAAACCATAACACTGACGGACAGTAAAGCAAAAACCCAAGGTGTATGTGTGGAAAGTGAGCATTTAATTACGCGTAAAAGGTTTTGCATAATGTGTTGAGCCAAACAAATGAAATAAAGTATAACAAAAAAAGGCCTGGCGTTTACCACTGTCTGGGGGGCGGATGCAAAAGAAACAAAATGCCTTCCTATCTTCTCTACAAAACCTCCACTGGTGGCATCAGCCCATTAACAAGTGTCAGCTATGTGAGTGCAGTGTAAAGGGCCCTAATCTAAACTCTGCCGTCCCACCACAAACCTTTGTCAAACAATAACAAAGTCCAACAAGCATGAGAACAGAACAAGAGCAGCCAGAGAGAGACACAAGGAGTTGGAGGCTTTTAAACCGTGTCCTCTGTCTCTGATTGGACGCTGCTGAGAGGAAAGAGCCAATAGGATTCCAGGCTGGAGCTCCACAGGTGGCAGCCAATCAACACATCTAACACTCACCTGAGGGAGACACACACACACACACACACACACACACAACACCTCCACTCGAAGCACATAACAAATGTGTATTTATCAAAATATGGAACAAATTGTAACATTTAATTGTCAAATAAAGAACGATTCTGTATTTTACGGGAATGAATTCTAGATGCAAAAGTTTCCCACCAGGACATTGAATTAAGAAAAGACGGTTATAATGTTATTACTGATCGATGCATTATACACAAATGAAATAGAAAATAGAAAGAAATACATGTTTATTTATGTGTATTTATGTGCAAAAATTTATTAAAATGCGTCAGCGCTGAATAGAAGCGTGTGATCGGGAGCAGTGAGCGTCACCAGGAAGCGTCGCTGTGTGTGCGGTTTGGTTGAAAACCGTTGTGAATGGCAGCTTTTCTTTATGCCGCGGCTCATTTCCCAGGGGCCACAGAGCTTTCACCAACTCTAAATGATTTACATTTGCAGCGACGCTGACGCTTGTTCCCCGTCAGTCTGCGCGTTTAAACGTCCGGCGACGCCGCCGCCGCCGCACGCTTCCTGGGTCGGAGGTCAAACCGGTTTGGGGGCGACGTTACACGGTGGCGCTCTGGGCCTCGTTCTCCCAAAGCGCCAACAGAGAGAGAGAGACGCTGACGTGGGATTATATCTGGAGCCCAAACGATGAGTGACAACAGGGGGAATAATGGAAATATTACAGTTTTCATCGGGAGTAATCGCCTCTTTAAGCTTCGCTTTTCTGTTCTGCACGTGCAGAGCTTTTTATTAACAGTGACAACAGCGTAATAACATGGACAGTGAAAGCTCAGGGAATTTAACGGATTATAGCGTGTGGGAAACATTTAATATATTCTACAGGTTGAAATGAAAAACAATGAAATAAATCTGTGAACATCTGTGAAGAAATTTCAAATAATCTGTTATGTTTCTACAAATGTAGAAGTTACTTCATGAGCACAATTTCACAGTTTTCTTCTTTTTACTCAGATATTAACACAATCGTTTATATTCCTACAAATATTCTTGTCTTTTTCTGCAGATTATTTTACAGGTTTATAAACTCTAATCATTCATGATTAATCATGATATTCACCATTAATCTATAGACTATAAATGCATCACTGAATTAAATCAAAGTTGAATTGAAACATGTGTGATCTAAAATGTTATTGATGCACCAATAACTGAAGTTATCCCTGAAGATCAACACCTTAGACACACATGCAGATCAAGCTGCTAAAGTTATACGTTGTAGATTATATATGTATATATATATATATATATATGGTTCTGCTCAGGTTTCTTCCTGTTAAAAGTCTTGAGACAATTTGTGTTGTTTCTGACGCTATATAAATAATTATAAATAATCAACAGCATATAAGTTAAGGACAGGATCGATGCTACACTTCTATCATGCATTTGTTTTACAATCCAAAAGAATAATAAGAAGAGAATCTAGTCTCATACACATGTGGAACCAGGCAGGAAACAGGACGTCGCTGTTCTCTCCCTAAACCAAATACAAATTTGTAACATCTTGATCAAGATCATGTTTGTAAAAAATTTGTGATGTTCAACAGCAGCGATTTCCTTCCTGATCCGATACTGATACTTTAACTAAGAAAAGTAGCATAGCTGCATAAAGAACACAAGACATCAGAGTCATTTATTTATTTATTTTAAACTTATATTGAGGTAGTGGCCTCATTTACATATTTACTATATAGCAACAACAGAAAAACCAAACAGAGACACAATCACACAAAATATATGAAAAAACATTTCAAAAAAGAATTAATTACCATTACCAGTATCATAAAGACCATCAAAATAAATTGTTTTATTGCCACAAGTCAATAGTTTAGTTACTTTTCACTGTGTCCCTACATGACTTAAGTATCAAAAGTATCGATATTTTGATTTGAGAATCAATTTTAGAGCATAAACACCTGGTATCGTAAGTATCGATATTTCAGTATTGATCCACACGTCACTAGTAAAAATAAAACACATGCACACACAGGACAGTGTCGCTAGTGATGGTTACTATTTAATTAATCTTCTTCTTTTTGCCTTAAGTAGATGATTTGGAATATTGTACAGTTTATTGTAAGTTTTGTAGTATTATTTGTTCTTTATGTGTCTTTTTAATGTATCTTTTTTTAACTGTATTGATTTTACAGTGGACCCCAGGAAAACTAGCAGGGCTCTAGTGGGGATCCTTATAAATAAATAAATTAATAAATAAATAAGATTGAATTGAAGTGCTCTGAGGTTTAGACGACCTGAGGAGAAGCAGAGTGGGAGCCGTGGAAACGGGGCCGGGCCGCTGGACGCTGGTGGAGCGTCACCTCTGGCCTCCAGATGTTCTGCAGAGGGAACGTTTCAGCTCCGGAGCTACAACACGGACCCTGACAGGAACCTGGCTCTGCTCTCACACATGACCGTAAACGCATTTGTACAGTTTGTGCAGCTTAAAGACTAACGTGCGTTCACGCGCTGATGACTTTCACAAATGGAGCTTTTCATGGGTTCATTTCACCTTTCGCTCCGAGGAGCTTTTCTGCTGCGTCGCTTCTTATTATCACTGAGTGTTTGTCAGTAAATACTAAATTACATCCATAATTATCTGTCTGTACATTCATCAAACTTCCACAACTCTGCAGAAGATGAATTCATTGTTTTAAATCCCTCATCCAGCATCTTAGACACTGTTTGTTCAGGAAATTCAGCCAAAAGTGAAAAAAGTAGATTTTTCCGTCAGATTTAAGGATTTTTATTAAACAGTTTCAGGAAGGTTTAACCACAGCTTCATAATAAAAGTATTGCGAATTATTAAAAAAGATACATATTTTCTGTTACTTAAAGGAGGAATAACACAAGTAGCATCTAAACTAAATAAAACACTGGAGCAGCCACATGGGAAAGGAAGAAATAACGTATAAATTTTTCATATTTTGAGCCAAGTTATCGTATGAACTGCTACAACTTAAACACACACACATTCACTAGGACACAGCATTTAAAATCAAAGCTGCTCTATGTGAATGGAAACTGAGGAAAAAACAGGAGGTTTGACCATTTAAAAGGAACAACTTTATTTATACAGCACATTTCATCAGACATTAAAACGTCAAGACTTTTATATCACATAGGCCCTGAAACGTATGAAGACGCTAATTATCATTTATCTGGTTGTCCTTCACTTTAAACTGTAACTGTTGTGGAATCTTTTATGCTTCATTCTCTGAGTCTGTTTTAATCTTTTCCTTTATTTCTTGGTTTGGCTCGAACTCCCGGAAAAAAACAGGGATCGTCTGGGACACATTGTAAGAACGCGCAGAAAGAAATTCTGGTCTTAATCTTGACGAACTTTGTTTTTCATTAAGAACCAGAGACACAGAGAAGATTTTAGATTTTAGGCTGAACTCAGCCTCTATTTGCAGATTAAAAGCTCGATTCCAAGATCTGCTCTGCTGAGGAGCAGGACATTAATAAAAACTGTCTCTCCTTAATAGCATCACGTAATATTTCCTCCCACATGTATGAGTTTACTACTGACTGTACAACAAATTTATTTAAAGTCCCTGTGTTAAATATAACATGTAAGTTCTCATTTAATTATATGTATTTGTAAGTGTTTTTCTGTCAGAGTGAATCCCAGACACCTGTGAGCTGCTCCATTTTCTGAGAGTCTACAAGTGATGAAAGCGATAAGTGGAATTTCATTCTGGAAAATATTCAGACTTCCCCAAATGTTTAAATGAGATGGTGCATCTCCACCGTGTGATCCATGTGAACGTAAGTGTTTCTTTTCTTTTTTTTAGCCTCCTCTGTCTCTTTCTATCTCCGTGTCTGTCTCTCACGCTCTCCTCCCCCCGTTCCTCCCTCTGGACGTCAGAGCTCAGGACTCATCCTCAGAAGCCGGGGGGGTTATATTTACTGCATGTAGACACGTGAAGGTCAGACGCGTAAAGTGCTCCTGATTGTTTTGCCAAATGGCAGCTCTCGCCTCTCGCCTCTCGCCCCGTCCCCCCCGTCCCCCGTCCAGACTTCTGTGAGGAGCAAATGTCATTTCCATCGCCACCGGGGGCTTGTACGAACGCCTCCGCAGAAACAGCATAGGTGCGAATTCGGGGAAACTCTGGGAGGTGACAAAGAGCGGCCTGTGCCGACGTCTCGGGAGTGATAATAAAACGAGGGAGGCGACGGGATCGGACGGCGCTGCACGAGCAAACTGGAATAAAATAAAAAAATAAAATAAAAAAAAGCGAGAACAGGGAGGTGGACTCATTCTGAAGCGGGGAGACGGGCCGTAAAGGGACGGCCGAGGCCCCCGAGTCGTGTCCAGTGAATAATTCACGTTGAAAAGTTTTTTCCTCCTTAATTTTCTGTCTGGCAGTTCTTTCCCCCTACAAATAATTTAGGGCTTGTTCCTTGGGAGCGCTGGGCACCGGGTATGAATCACCCGCCATCCGCCCGAAGCCGCGCTCAACAGCATAAATGTCCAACTATCAGCGGCCTCTCGCTGTGTGCGTAAACATCACAACCACTGTGTTCTCATGGAAACCCTGTTAACTCGATAGCTGCTTAGAATTCATTTCCACATGGCCTCCGGATGGACGCGAGATTCCCGACAAGCTAAACGCTAAAGCTCTCTGTTGTTGGCAAACGTAGCTTCTCATATCTCTGTGCAGCTCTATATTAGCTCTATATTAGCTCTATATTTTGAAGGACAGGGGCTGAAATGAGCGGCTGAAAAGGCGCTCGGCCACTTGTAGCGCCACCTGCTTCCACACTTGTAAAAGTTATGAGATTCCAGAGCTCGGACTCACCTGCTGCTGGAGGTGTGTGGTCCGTCTGACCTCGTGGGCCGAGGGGTCAGAGGTGAAAGACATAAAACACGGATTTCAGAGGAGACACGTCTGACTCTGAACTTGGGTCAGGACGAACGGACGCGTCCTGACCTTCTGCGTTCAGGGGAGTTTACTGACATTCAGCAACACAACTGGATAAAATGGCGTCTTGTTCAGAAAAAAATGACTTCAGTTGGCGACATGCAATTTAATTAAGTTTTTTCAGCTTTACAAGCTGGATTAACACGACTGATTTGAGTCAGATACAATTAATTAAATGAGTGCTTTGAAATCAACAGTTAAGGAACAGAAGTTTTTACAAGTTTTTCATTTTTGCAAAGGTCAAATATCCAAAAGAAGTTCAACGTCCAGGCTCCACGTGCTTCCAATACATGACACGTTGGAGCAATCATAGTGGGTGTGTTTGAACATAATGTTCAGTGTATTAATCTAATCAGGGAGAAATTCCTTTAAACCAAATAAACTTATTTATTTACGACTTTCAGGGCAAAAAAAACCTAAAGAAACTTGACACACACCATTAACTGAACACAGTGTAATTTCAAGTTGATGTAATAAACAGAAGACATTACATTACTTCAACTAATACACAAATATGCTTTTTAGAGTGTGAATGTTTGGCCAACTTCATATTGCACTTTGAGTAAAAACACAAAAGAAAAGAATCACCTGGTCAGGTTGATGCAGGAGAGACTGTATGAAGCAGAGTAGTAGTTGTTATTCTGATTCTTGGAGTTTGCAGAAACAAGCTGTAAGTTCTACTGTGTTCAACAGCTCAGTGCTAAATGTGTCCAATGTCTGAAAAGTGATAAATCACATGAATAAAGCAGCTTTACAGCTTCACTTTGCTGAATAACGAGTCATTCTTTCTTCCGTACGTTGATTCTATCGAGCTAATTGTTGTTGCATTCTCCATTGTGTCCAGCAGGGGGCGACCTGGTGGTTGAAAATGACGTTGGATCCTATTGAGAAAGTTTGATGTCATGATGGTCATGAGGTCATGATTTATCGTGTCGTTTCCCTTGTTATTTACAAGTTGCCACATTATGGACGTGTGTTACATCCTCTCCAGCTCAGACCCAGATCTGTCAGGGACAAACAACGCTGGCGATGTGGCACAATATTGCATGGATGGCTAAGGTGACCTGCTGGCTGCGTAAATTAACAGTCTGTTAATCTCTCACTGTGATCTTTCCCGGAAGTCATTCGCAGCGCATTGCAACATTGGGATTTTGAAATAAATCCCCCTCTAACACGAGCGTCTGTGACAACTATGTGTCCGGTTTGCAGCCGCGTTGAAGCAGGAGTCCGTGGAAAGCGGATTGACACCGTGAGGGTCTTTGTCCATCGGCCCCGGTGAAGACAGACAAGTCTCGGCCAAACTTCAGGCTCGAGAACAATTATTCATTCATTCATCCGTTAACACTTGTCCTCTGGGGGCGGAGCCTATCGCAGCTGTCAGCGAGAGGCAGGTCTCCAGTTTATCACAGGGGCTAATGCAAAGAGACAAACAACGGCTCACACCTACGACCAATTTAGAATCACCGAGCAACATAACGAGCACGGCTTCAGACGGTGGCAGGAAGAACACGGAGAAAAGTCACACGGGTACAAGGGAGAACATGCAAAAAGTTCAAACCCTGAACTTATTTGCTTATTTGAGGCGTCAGTGCTAGCTCATTATCGACATTACAGGATCAGGGACGATGTCCCAGCGTTAGTAACAGGACTGATTGTCTCAAGACACTTTACAGAACTTAGAGGCTTTGACTGAAAGAAACTAGAGGGATGTGCCTCAAAATAGAGTTACACTTCTAATTTATGTGTAAAAATAGGTATTCTTTAATTATCCTTTATAATAATTGTGCATGTATCTGCAGCATTGGTTGATGTTTTGCGTTAAATGCAGCTAATAGAGGTGATTTATTCTGATGTGAAGGGGCAGAACTGTGATGATGATTTGGTGTTTGTGGGAGATAATAGGGGGCGACTGTGGCTCAGCAGGTAGAAAGGTTACAGGTTCAATCCCCAGAATGTACCACAAGCCGAAGTGTCCTCGAACAAGACACTGAAGGTCTGTGACTGTAAAGAGCTTTGAGTAATAATAGGTAGAAAAGCTCTATATAAAAGCAAGACCATTTACCATTTACCAAAAGACAATAGTCTGATTTAATGAGCTAACGAATGCTAACTAAGACGAATGCTAACATGAGAGAATCTGACTGCAGACGTCTCAATACTAATGGCACGTAACGGAATAATCTCCAGGTCAAACTCCGCTTCATAAAAGTTATTTGCTGCCTCTGCAAACCAGTTAAAATTAAAAAAAAAAAAATCTATTTGACGGAAATAACGATGCAGTTAAGTCGCGTTTGATCCTCCTCTGTTACAGAGTCAAGACTTTTCACCCTGACTCCTGAACGTCACTCAGTCCAGGCAGAAAGGAAAGGCAGCTTTTTGATCGGATGTTTGTTCTCAAATACAAATAACCCCCCAACTCCATAGCAACGACCCTCCATGATGGCAGCAGGATGCAGCCATGACAGACACAAAAACACTTTAGGAACAGCACAAGGTGTTGACCTGAATTCATTAGATCCCAAACTGATCAAGTGTCTGTCGGGTGCACGGGGACAAACCTGATCCACAGAGGTCATGGAAGTGACTAAGTATGAGCCATGAAGGCTGATCAGGACGACAGGACGACAGACGAGTAGCGTGCAGACGCTCACTAGGAGCATAGCAAGAGAGAAGACATTAGATAGGAAAGACGGTAGCAGCATCGTTACGTATTGTTTTTCAGGAAAGTGAATAAAAGTGGGGATGGCTTACACAGGGGGAAAGACAACCTCGACTGTTCCCGCTGCTTCCTCATCACCTCTGTAAGAGTAGAAGTATGTGTGTGTTTTATGGAGAGATCACGAACGAAACAGGGAACAGTTCGTCGTATCCTTTCCATCTCCCACCGCCTCAAACACCAGCCGGGGATTTTATCGCACGGGTGAGTAAAGATGATGGAGCGGCGGTTTAGCTTACGGACTCCGAGCGCCGCAGTCATCTGATACGAAGCTCCATCAGTGCACGTGCACGTGCACGCGCGCAGCTGATTGCCTTAACATCTGAAGTCCAGCTTTGGTTTTTACAGGCTTGGCTCGGCCGGCGGGATTCCTGAAATAGATATCTGGGAGCACCGACTGGGTGAGACTACAATGTCAAAGGCAATCTTTCAGAATCTCTGTTTTGCTTCAATTATCGAATCCGATTTCATTACAGGCAGATATATGAAAACGCTGGCGATGGGCGTGAGATGCTGAGACGTGGCTGTAAATCTGGAAAAGGAGTCGTCTTTAAACGGACTCTCGTCCTTCTGGGTTGTGTCTCTCCTTCATGTTTTCCTGTGACGGCTGTAAATCTATTATTGGGGCGTATTCATAGCTCTGGAGAATGTAAGTCCCGCGCATCGACAACAAGCTGACGGGCTCAGCTCGCCGCACAATAAAGCCCCCGTGTTTTCATCGGGCCCCGCGGTGCGACACTAAGTGGTGTCACTCACCAACACTCTGTCCGTTTAACAATGTCACAGTATCAGCTACAGCATCACACTGGAGTTATTTAATACGGCCACTGTGGTGACGCTGTGTCACCTCTTTGTGCGCTTTGCATTGTGATAGCTCGTCTCTTCCGCCTCCTCCTCCTCCTCCTCGTTCCTGTCCTGACAGCATCGCACCTCGCAGGCTGCTGCAGCTGTCACCTGCCTGATGGCTCTTTAAAATCACTCACTGATTGAAGAGAAACACCTGGAACCGACGACAGCAAAGGTACCAAAAATAACTCTCCGCACCAGCAGGTGGCAGTAGTCTGCATTCATCGTTAAAACCAGGAAACAGGAAGAGCTGCTATCAGCTGATACATATCCGGCTAATGTATTACTGGAGTGAGGGAGTCTGTGCGTGTGTGTGTGGGGTTTATCATTTGTTGTAATGTTTTATGTTTTTCTCTGTGTGAAGAACTTTCTGATGCATTTTGCATGAAGAGTGCTATATTAATAAAGTTTGTCTTTTTTTTATTGCATTTGAAATTAAACTTTTGCTGTATTTAACTTTATTTTCCAGTTTATTGACCTGTAGCGGAAGCAGTACGTAAATATGGATTAAGGGGGCGACTGGGACCAGATTAGATTTCTGGTGGAGAACACTCTAGATGATCCTGCTCCAGATGATTGTGTTGTTGTAAAATACTTGTGAATGTTTGCAGCCTTCTGTTGGTGCCATCTCGACCTTGTACTCTGTTTCCTAAGCAGCCGGTGGTAGTGATCTCTGTCCCTGATCAAACATGCTGCAATCATCTGAAAAATCGCAGACAGAGGTCCAACTAGTGGCAAAGGTGCATGAAAGACACAAATCTAGTGTCAGAAACACTCACCAGTGCTGGTGTATCACCGCCCTTATGTGTACGGCTGCAAAGGTCAGTGTACAGGAAAGTTCAGTGTTTAGTATTAGTTCAATTCTGAACAGTTAGACCCTAAAATTAAAAAAGCATAATCATCCATATTCCATTTTATCTGAAGCCCATTGAACCTCCTGAGACCCTGCGTCCTCATATGGGGACATTAAGTTTTAAGTTCATTTAAACTTTTATCGTCATAACTAGATACTAGTTGGAGTAAAAACATGTCAGTGATACAAAACCTTATAGTTACGAGCTGTAACTTCGCTAATTAGCAAATGACAGACATGAAAATGAACAGTTTTATATTTTGTTACATATCAGTGACTTTATTAAAATAGTGAGTGAAATAATCCACACATGACGACATATTTTGTTTCCAAAAACTACTTCTTCTTCGAAGACGATGCTTAGTTTTTATCCTTCTTAGGTCCTAACAATCCCAAAAAAAAGAGAAATGAACAAAAGCTATTATTAATCTGTTGTCATTGTCACTGTTTAGCCTTTTTTTTTTTTTTTTTTCAGACAAATGCACCTGCAATTGTGGTCAGGTGCTGGATGCCAGACCCTTTGGATCCAACCTGCATGATGAACAATGAAGAGCAGATGTTTGCTAATTAATACCTGATCTTTATTATATATATATATATATATATATATATATGTATATATATATATATATATATATATATATATATATACACATATATTAGCTTTAATTTAACCAGGTTTCTTCCATTTCTCCATCTCTTTTACAAGGGAGACCTGGCCACGAGTGGCATCGACACAGTTTTAACAAGAATTAACATAAAACCACAGAGTTGCGTAACATAATGACATAATCATTTTTAAATTAGGCTGCTAAGTTTGAAGTTTGAGACGAGAACAAATGGCAGAATTCATGTGTATAAATGAGACAAACTCTAACATCATTCCCTCCACAGACGTCTGCACAGATCCCGGTCCACTGACGCTTCAGGGCATCTGTTAAATAACATTACTGTGCTCGCAGAATGCGCCCGAAACAAAGTGCAAAGTCTCAGTTAATCTGTTCTCTGGATCCACTGGCTCAGCAGCCACGATAAGAGCTTCACAATAGACTCACAATAGAGTCACTGTCTCATCTGCCAGCACAAAGACTCACAACGGCACAGCTGCACTCACGGCCTTAACAGGGCTGACTCACACTAAACACACACACACACACATGCCCAGACTTCATTCACCCAGCTGCAGAATTTACCACTGAACAAACACTTATTTCACCTGGACCCAAAAGTATTGATCGCATTAACGTGAGGGTGTGAAGACAAACATGCCTGGGAAAACATAAAAAAAAAAAAAAAAACGACTAAACAACTCCGACGTGCTTTCACTGCACACGCCGCCTTTTCGTTTCTGCGGCCGTGCATGCGAACACACCATGCAACATTGATTACCCTCGCCGCATTAAAGCCAGACACCGAGCCCCGAGCTCCACGGCATCCAGAAGCGACACCTTAGCCCGGGATTTAATTTTGTGTGGCGGCGGGCGTTAGAAAAACACATGATGTAGCCAGTTGTTTTGGAGGGCAAACGGAGCAGCCATCATAAAGGCCCCCGGTTTTTTATTAGCTGTTGCTTGATTTGTTCCTGCAGCCTGCAGAGCGAGCCGCTAAATCAATGCGTCCAGCTGTTCTCCGAGCTCGCCGGGGCTCTCTGGGCGCGCAGCAGGTGTATGGCCCCGCTCGGCCCAGTCACACACACCCGCTCACATAACAAATAATAACGGCCTCCACACACACGGCCCATCCATCACTGTTATGGCCCCGGCCCGGGAGACCGGCGCTCACACACTCGTGCACACTGGGGGGACTGCAAGTGTGTGTGTGTGTGTGTGTGTGTGTGTGTGTGTAGCACTGAGCACAGTTGTGGAAACACAGTGACAGGAATTCCTGCACATATACTACACGTTACACGCACACACATGTTTGTGTTCTCGTTACTTGTGAGGACCCTTGTTTGACTTTCTAGGTCCTGACTTGTACCTTTAACCGATGCATGTTTAAACACCTTGACAAGTAAAGAAAAAACATTTCTTCTACGTGGACTTGCCAGTTCATTAGGTACACAACTCAACAACAAACGCATTGTAAAACGCGGCATGGAAAACTGGCCGTCATGGGTTGGATTTAATGGTGTTTAAAACTCTCAGACACGTGACGTGCGCAAATCCAAATTTAGATAAACACACTTACAGCACACCTGCCACTTTATTAGGTACACTAGTGAAAACCAATGCATTCCAGTACAAGAGCCCTGAACTAAATCTCAGCTTCATACGGTTTAAAATAACTGAGACCTGTTGATCCAACTGTGTTTTCATGGTACCGGCTGTGGTTTGGTTTGAATTACATCATGTTGTACCGACACTTGTTTCTATTATTTTGGTGACCTCATCATTTAGTCAGTGGGCTATTCATCAGTGGGCATATCATCCTCCCCATCCCTCCATTCTCGCCTTTCCTGAACCTTTTTCATCCCTTTTCACTTCACGCCCTCTCTATCCTTTTCATCCCTCCATCCATTTATCTCACATCCTGTCCACCAGTAAATTATTTGCATCAATTAAGGTGTTATCTTTGTTAGTGATTAATATGCATGTATGTTAGGTGAAAGAGCTCAATCACAGTTTTATCACACACACATTAAACAAAAGCAAAATTAAGTTCCAGCACAGGAACGATCAGTGAAAGCATTAAACTTTTCAAGATGTTCAGGCAGCTAATGTGATAATAATCCCAGTGTCCACATATGAGGACAGTATTGTTGTTTTTTCCAAAAAACTGCTTAGTTTTTATACTTCTTACGTCCTTCTGATCCCAAATACATCGGAGAAATTAAAAAGGCACAGCAAATAAAAGCAGTTTTTACCAAAATCAATACAATTCATTGGAACGTAAATGGTAATTACTTTGGGTTTTTGAGATGTAATTGCATAAATAGTCGGGGAGGATACATGTGTGACTTAAAGCTGGTGGAGACACAAATAATGACACAGTGTAACACAGCAACATGCATGAGCCTGAGACCTGAGAGACACACACACACTTCCACGACATCTACTCTGGGGTGTGATCGATCATAGAAGGTCAACGAAGGTCTGAAGACGATGAAGACAAATGTTCCATGTGCTTCTGTCACCGAACTGTCAATGTGAACCACCATTAACCAGGAAATGACATTCACACTATCACAGTTGTGTTACGGTGAAAGGATGGATTTCAGAAACCCGTGCAAATAAAACCAAAACTAACAGAGGTGAGTAAGAAAACCTAACTCGCCAGCAGCTACAAACGCAACAGCTGGACTGCGACGAGGCCTAAAAACCTATCAGTCGCCCGAACAGCGAGGTTCCACATCTGGTGTAACTCAAAACTCTGAGAGGAGGAGGAGGAGGAGGAGGAGGAGGAGGAGGTGATTCAGCAGGTGATGGCAGCGAACTTCACTAAGGAGTGAAAGTTAGAGGAGAAGGGGAAAGGAAAAGAAAAGAGGGCCGAGGAGAAGGAGAGCTAAGGGGACGAGGGGAAGGCGAGATGAGAGATGAGGAAATGAAACGAGGACGGGAAAACGAGAGGAGATGAGTTGAATGAGAAGCAGGAGAAAAGGAAAAGGAGAGACGTTTCAGTGGAAGGTGGAGCACGAGGAGACGATATGAACTGTTTCCAGAGTTATTGCTCTTTATGAAAACTGTGGACACACTGAGCCTCCGTCCCACCCAACCAGGAGCTCTCTGGGGCGGAGGGCAGTCGACACTACGTCAAATTCAATGACATTTTATAACTGTGCAGGAATGTACAGCATGTATGTGTGTGTGTGTGTGTGTGTGTGCGACCGAGCAGCAGAAAAAAGCAACTGCCCCGTGGACGAGGACATATCTGCTCCAGTCCTTTAACAGCTGGTCCCTGCAGTTGCCCTTTTTCCACACATGAAAGGGCAGTTGTGTGTCTGTGTGTACGCGAGACATGAAAGAGAAAGGCAGCAACAGGCATCACGGGGAAATATTCAGTGCCTTGTAAATCAGCGCTGCACGATGCATGCCTGTAACACAGCAGTTTGTGTGTCTGTGTGTGTGTGTGTGTGTGTTGGAGGGGGATGCATGTCTATTTTCAAGCAGCTTTAACATCGGCTCGTACGTACATTGTACACATTACGTATAGAGGGAGTGGCAGTCAGAAGTTTTATATTACACAATCACACAGTTAAAACTGAAATATTGTACTTTATTTATTTAATCAAGGTAAAATCGATTGGAAATGTACGTGAACCTTTGTTTTTAGTGTCGGCTGTGACCCCTTTGTGCAGCAACCAAACACTACTTCTTCTGGTCGGTCCACTGTATTTATACTGACTGTTCCAAAACATTAATTTTGTTCTTCTTAACCTCCTGAGACCTGGCGTCCTCATATGGGGACGTTACATTTTAGGTTTGTTGCAGCTTATTCTGCTTCATTTAGACCTGTTGTCCTCATAAGGGGACACTTTTGACTTGTTAGAGAAGAGTCCATACACTTGTTTAGTACTGGAGTACTCGTTTGAGGACTTACGGTGTTTCCATTTTTGTATATTCATGTATTGTTCATATTGGTGACTTAAAGTATAATAAACACTGAAACAATCCCTGTGTCCACAAAATTTCTTTCAAAAACTACTTCTTATATTAAAGAAATTAAGATGCATTCCAAATAAAGGCTCAGGTCTCAGGAGGTTAAACTGTTCTTACATAGATATAGACTTAAGGTCATCGTCTTACAGCGTGACCCAGTTTCTCTTAAGATTCAGCTCAAGGATATTTTCTTTTAGAATTTCCTGCAAAGCAAATTCAACCAAATTAAACATGAGACCCTGATGATTTTTCTCCTCCATTATGTCTGACATCTATGTCCATCTATGTCCATCACATTCAATGTCTGATGTCACAAGTTGTCTATTTGAGCACTTTCTTGTCCTGTTGTGTTGAATACATGCACAGTCAAAGGAAATTAAACTCTCTTCTCAAGTTTAAAGCCTAAATCTTTTTGGAAATCAGTAGCTTTGTCTTTGCCACTCATGTCATGGCAGCACACAATGTTTAGCACTGTTAGTGTTTGTTGCCTAAATGAATTTATTACCAAATTATGTGTAGAGTGTAAAGGGAATTACTAATTGAATTACATTACATCAATTACATTACAAATCTAGGGGGTCACTCGAAACCAGTGCTAACAACCACACGACCAGGTCACATATTTTAAGCTTCAGTTTTAATTAACAGTCTACACTCTGTCTTTGCACTATCAAGCACATTAAAATGTGTCCAGACTTAACTCGTTCATTCATTTTCCTTACCCTTTCTAAAGCACATAGTTTCTCTCTCCCTCCAGTTTGGAATAAAAAATAAAATAAACTTATCGGCTCCCAGTGAGGTGAACCGACTCCGGCCGTTAGTGTCAAAGAACCGACTCTTAGATCCGGCTCATTCACGAGTTTTATGGAGAAACTAACTAAGCACTTACCCTGGTACATGTGCTGACACATGCTCAACTTTCTGCAGAATGTTGGTTTCCCATATGTAAAATATGTGCATCCATTGGCATCTAATATTTGGCTGCACAGCAAAGTAATTCAGACCATTGATTCGTATCCTGTTAGTTTTCTATGCATGTGGAGACCTCGGAAACTTCCTGAACGTGAGACCAACATAGAGGTTAACGATGAGCACAAATGTCTTCAGTTGACCCTTCACAGATCTGAAACCCACTCTCCTGTAATGCTCCCGCTTTCTGGCAGTAAAGCTTCTTTGCATTGTTGCATTGATGCCCTTGTGAAAAGACTGAAAGGAGTTCTGGTTTCAACGCAGAGGTTGGCGACGTCTCAAATTACCAGTAAGGAAAGTTGAGTGTATTGTCAGTGGTGTCTTGACCTCGTTGGAGTTTATGGTGAATATATAGCTGTGTTCAGTGATCAGTGCCTTTATTAGCACAGAAATACATGAAGCTGACGTGCAACATGTGTTTACGACACAGTCGACCAGAGAGCGATCTTTGGAGGCGACGTGACCGCTCCCTCGTGTTCAGGCGTTTATGCAGTTCTTCCAAACAACTGTATTTTCCAGCATGTTGCGCTATTAAACATACGGCGCGTTGCACCTCTTGAGCATTAACAGCATTTCATATGTGGCATTTAATTTCCTTAGCATAACAGTTGGGTGTTGGTTCAGCTTCTATGGCGGCTCGCTTTACAGGGTGATATATTATCTGGTGTGAAGCAGGTCAGCGCCTATAATGGCTGAGCAGCAGAGGAGGAAATGATTGCCAAAAAAAAAGAAGCATAATATAGTATAGTTTATATAATAGTTTATACAACAACTAATAGAAAGGTACATATCAGAAATAAAAAGCGAAATCCACAGAAATGACCAACAACCTCTTGTGTTCTGAGATCTGCTTTAGTTTTAAGGGACGTGAACACCTAAATTAGCAAAGTTGGATAAAATTAAATATGAAAAGATATTTAAAGACATTTAAAACAGAAGTTGTTGTCACAGCAACTGATTGACAACCACATCCTTTCACTTCCTCTGTCTCTACAGCTCTCGTCGCCTCGCCGCTGCTAGACGCTAGACAAAATAACCCACAAGGCCCAATCATAACAGAGGGTCGTCTGGTCGCGACCTGCACAGTAAAAGAGTGACAGAGGGTATGTATTTCACCCCCCCAAACACAATTCCCACCTCGTTTTTCTCCTCTCTCCGCGTTTCCGCCTCTGCGACTCCTCAACGCCCGTGGACCCTCCGGCCGATTCGGAGGCTCAGACCAAATCAATCAGTCAAGAGGTTTTAATGGCGCAGCTAGAGCGGAGGTGGAGCAGGTGACCCTCTCTAACCGCACCCGTGACCCCGACACCCCCCCACCCCCCCACCCAAACACCGCCTCAACGGTCCCCCAATAAATCCACGGTGGGACTTCGGCCGAGTCTGTTTTTCGTCTCTGCTCCCGCTTCCTGTCTCATGTCGTCGCCACAAACACGAGGATCTGATGGGACGCGAGGCGTGTGCATCAGCATCAGCATGTGTTCATAAAATATCTATGGATCTTTATATTTACTTCACGTGTGTTGTCAAATTGATGAAGAGATTTTATTCATTTTAATTGTGTTTTTATGCATGTGTTTTTTAAGCTGACGTGCACTGACTTCTCTTGGTCACCATCAAATACAGTTTTTCTTTGCAATTTTTATGACTGAAAGACCATCAAATATCAAACACCAAGCTGTTACATGTTAAACTGAGATGGTAGGAAATCTCAGTGTCCCACCTGCTTGTGCTTGCACAAAGGTGGAAAGTATCCTATTGTTGCAGGGATATATATAAAAAACTGGGTCATAAAGGATATTTTACTCATGGTAAAGTCATGCCAGGTTCCTTTGTGCCTTTCTGCAGCCATGTGAATGAAGCGCATGTATAATCCATAGTGGTTGTCTTGTAACATGCGTTTAAAGATGTGAAGTAACAGTCCAAGAATTGATTACAAAAGCGTCTTTTATGTTCTTTCTAAAGTGTATTAATAATCTTGACAGAAATACAAATGCACTCTATCTCCATTTACGTCTTGATGTTTCTTGGTGATGTACTGGTTTGATTTTTACCTGCCAGTAGCATTGTCTAGCAGGTTTATGTACATTTAGTTTATTTGATTGTCACACATGACATTGGAGTTCACTGTTGTTGCACTTAACCGCTACCTGTTCTCCATCAGAATTTGTGTCCTTGTCTCCGCTGACACTGCTCGGGTTCAGTTACCTGTATAATACGCTGCAGGATCAGTTTATCCTTTCATCGCAAGCCTCTGAATTTATGCCAGCAACAATAGTTGACCAATATATACCGTGCAACAACACAATAGACTGCTACACTTGCCATATGTGACCTTAATATACTTTCCATACTTAACCTGGGCGTTTTTTTATAATAAAAAAAATAATATAAGTGACATTTGAGTCTGACAATCTCACTTACATCAAAAAGAAAGAAACATCCAGTGGTTACCAAAGAGTCAAGAAAAACGATAAAAAAAAAAAAAAAACTTTTGGCTGATTTCTAGTCCCTCATCAAGATTCATAAAGTTCACCACTTTTATCTCGTTAAATTTAATTTCACATGTTCTTTATGACTGGTAATGTCAGAGTAATGTTGAGATACATAAGGACTACGTGCTCCATTGGATTCAAACTGGGTCACCACTGAAGCTGCCGGGGCTCAAACCACACAGAAGAACCCTCCACAGCATTGTTGTTTGTGGTATTCGGTGATTCACCTTATACCGTGTTATGTTCACTTACTTCATGGAGGTCTAGTAATAGGGATCCTGGAAAACTATATTTTAAACATAGACAACAAAGGACCAAGCCCATTGTCCCTGTACTGAAGGTAGCAAGATGCTTCAAGTTTCAGTGGTTGCCCTTAGGATATGGTCCAGACTGGATCTCTCCTACTCTATACAATGCAGTTGTTCACTAAAAGCAAGGTGTTTGACCCTGTTTTGGACCAATCCCAGAGGATACTCTTACCTATAAAGACCCCTCAACACAACTCAGAGACATCAAACAAGCTGAGGAGACCTTCGCACGTTCAAGTTAAGTCAAGGTTTTTGCACAAACCCCAACGCGTCCGAGGCAAAGCTGAAGAACAACGATGAAGATTCTTTTACTTTTACTCTCCTTGATAGCGAGAAGTAGTCAGCTGACGCTGAACGAGTGTGGGACGGAGGCGAGGCGGCCACAGATCACCGACATTGCAGTCGAGTGTGGTACTTCATCCATTGGTCTGGCCATTCAGATCTGCCCGGTCGTCTACACTGGCTACAACGAGACTCTCCTGATCCTGAATCATATGTTGGACACAGAATGTAGAGCAACTCTTGACGAATCCGTGTCTCCTCCTGTTGCTCGCTTTAACTTCCCGCTGAACATGACCCACGCCTGTGGAAGCACATTCAGGACCACCAGCGCCGCGGGGACAGGTATATTCTCTGACTTCTCCAACATCCAGACGGTGAACATCAGCGGCATTATCCGATCCGTCGACCCTACCACGGGCACGATCACCTACAACGCAGAGTTGAAGTACTACTACTCCTGCGCCTATCCCCTAGAATATCTGGTCAACAACACTCAGATTGATGTGTCATCCTCCTCAGTTTCAGTCCAGGACAACAATGGAAGTTTCATCAGCACTTTGAGCATGGAGCTGTTCAGCGATGCCAACTTCACTGTTCCCATGAAGATTCCAGACTTGGGGATCGAGCTGAGGACAGACGTGTACGTCGAGGTCAAGGCCACCAACTTGACGGGCCAGTACCACGTCCTGTTGGACCGGTGCTACGCCTCCATCTCCCCTTTCCCTTCCAACTCCAGCTACTTCAACCTGTTCGTCCCCTGCTCCAAGGACCAGTTCACCACCATGATCGAGAACGGAGAGAGCCAGAGCGCCCGCTTCAAGTTCCCGGCCTTCCGCTTCATCGAGCAGCAGAACGAGACCGTGTCCACCTACTACCTCCACTGCATCACCCGTCTGTGCGAGAAGAGCAGCTGCAGCACCTTCAAGCAGTGCAGCAACCGGAGGAAGAGGAACACCGTCGACACGACTTCGGTGGGTATAACCAAGACTTACACCATCACCTCTCCGGAGATCATCACCAAAGCCGAGAGCAATGAGTCCAAGGAGGAGCCCTACGTCGCGGAAGATGAAGACAACTCCAACGTCGGGCTCAGCGTGGCGGTCGGTGTCCTCGCCTTTGCTTGCGTAGTCGCCATTACTGTCGCAGCCATGTTATACAAAAAGCTCAAGAACTAAGGAGGCCTCAATGAGCTGGAGATGCAGAATATTTTTGAGGTATTCTGTATCTAGCAGAAAGTAGTTTGGAAAGGGGCAGATCTTTAGAGGATTCAGTAGGTTGTGTTAGCTTTGAAGGTTACTTATTTTCCACAAGTGCAAATAAAAGCTATAAGTTTTAATGCATGTCTGCACTTTATACGCTTTGAAATGGTGGTGGAAAAATGGTAACTGTGGGGGTAATGGCAATTAAATGTTACAGAAACCTTGATCTTTTCTTGTGGCAAGTCAGATATGTGGGGTGCTTTGAAAGCGAAGTCAAAGTACCTTTCAAAGTGTTACGTGTCTAATTTATTGAATTCATTTGAGCAACTTTGACACAATCAGGAAAAAATAAATGACCTGATTCCAGAGTATATGTGCGTCTTCTGCTCTAATTCACCTTCTAAAGACCTAATCATCAACTCATTATAAAAATCACATCGACTGTAGATCCTAATTTTGACTTTGTAATGAATTTCTCTACGTTACCTTTGCTGTATGAAATAAAATCAAGAAAAAGTGTCAGTGTTTTTCATTGTTGTCATGAATGCTTTACATGAACAGCATCGGTAGCAGAGGGCAGTCAAATTCATGAAAGTCAGAGAATATGTAGAAAATATATATAGAGATATTTAAATAAGTGAGTAAAAAAGTGTGTTATTACGTGTTGGAAAAAATCCTTTGCAGTGGATCCAGTTATTACACTATGATGCATTTATTTGGTTTCAGTAGTGGTAAAGAGCTGCAGCTTGAGTCACAACAGACAAACATATTCAGCCTCAGATGAACCTGCTTGCCTTTGACTTTGGTAAGAAACAACATTATGCGGAGGAAACACAGGTAAGAATATAAAAAGTGCAAATATTAACTCGAAATCTAATGGGGAAGCTGATCCCTTTAGGCAAGACCTGGAAATGTAGACAGAAGATGACAAGGATACAGCGTGCTAAATACAAGGACAAGGGAACAGAATGATATAACTACTAATAAATAAATAAAACAGTAAAGTAGAATTCAAAGTAGAATATGACGATACAAGAGCGTTCTTGTATATCAATCTCTTTAACGTCTCCAGAGTTGCCCCCCACCCTTCCCTGGGCCTCGCGCCCCATAAGGCCAGTGTACATGTCAGAGGAGGAAGCTGCCTGACTGTGTGAGTACACAGGGCAGTATATCTCTGACCCCACTGGGCCACAACTGCCCCATCGCTCTATGATGTGCTCCAGAAATGGAGGCTGATGTATGGGACGAAGATGCTGAGCTCCCACATGGGGGAAATTTGACCCCGAGATAAAACACTTTTACTAACGTTTGGTCTCTCTCTGGCAGGTAGTTTCCTGCTTTCAGGAAATTGCTAAATTAATTTAAAGAATAAACAATATGAAACGTAAGAATACATAAAGTTAAATTACTCCAAGGAATATTTAAATAGTGGTGATGCACTGAAAGTACCTCAGAACTTTTAAATGTCACATTACGCTACTAAAAATCTTCAGTTAACACGTTTAACGGGTAGGATCGCAGAACTGAAGAAGCTAGCTGCTGGTTAACATCCCAGTATTTGTATTTTTGGTTTCTGTACCTAATTTTGCCATTAGCGACAACAGTATGGGGAAGAATTACTCCATATGAAGGCTTCAAGTTAAAGTTATGTATAATTAACCCTCAGGCATCTGTTTAATTTACCACCTCCTTGTAACCTTAGCAAAAAAAAACAAAAAAAACGTCTATGTTCAAAACTGCTATAAAAACTAAACAGATTTTTTTCTGTTGTTTTCTGCATAGTCTGTTAAACCACTTCAGCACTTTACAAAACTATCAAAAATGTAATCATTTTGGAGATTTCAATCATTTAAATGGCAATTTGTTTACTTAAAGTCACTGTTTTACAAAATAAAAAAAGTTTGCTATTTTCTATAAAACTCATTTTGGGTGGAATCAGATTTCAAATATAAGTCCCATTGACTTCCATTATAACCACATTTTTTAATCTTTCACCTATGACACAATAAAATCATTCATAATCATCATTAGGGCCGTCTTCCTAGAGCCACTCACCCTCCATCACTTTGTCGATTCTTTAATTAGCTGAGAGTTAGTGGAAGTCAGGCGCTGCCAAGATGGCGATGGACAAGCTTCAAAACTACCATTCATGAATCCTATGGGTGAATTCACGTATGGTTCATTCTTGCGTTAGAAAGATTTTATGACTTCGCACATTACACTAGGAGCATATTTTAGATTGTATTTTGTGTATAGTGTTTCTGTGTTTTGTGTGCAGTGTTTGTAGCGTGACGTCATTTTATTTTGGGACTACAGATGGAAATTAGCTGTTTTGCTAAATCTGATGCACACATTTATCCACGTCTTTGACACTGATGAATGGATGTGCATATTATCCATATTAAACCTAATTAAAAAAGAGAAAAAAATCTTGGAACTTCTGCAAGAAAAATGAGGAAAATCATTTCAGAAAGAGAGAATGTGACAGATGTGTTCACATGTTAAATCAAAGATGGTTACTGTGATGAGTCCAAAGTTTAGAATATATTCTGGGTTATATATTGATTCCATTTCAGTTGTTTATTTGGTCTATGCTTTAATTTCAGAGTAAAATGGGACATTTAAACTTCAAACATTTCAATAAAAGAAAGAAATATTGTTGTGTATGTGGTGGCAAAATGCAACCAAAAGTGCATCGAGCACATTGAGCTGCCTGGTGTTGCATTCATCTGGATCTCCAAGAGTCATTTGTAAATATGATACAGTAAAACTCAGGTCCATAGAGAAGTCACCCAGTGCCATAGAGCTGTAAATGATGGGTTGGTCACTGCCTTTCAAAAATCTGTTGGATAAAAATGAGATGGAAAACAGAGAGTTTCATGAGAAACATTTGGCACCGTTAAACAGACTTTACTGTAAGTCTGCCCACACATGTGGGTTACTTTCACACAGCACATGGAGCGATTTATGCACGGGTTTCATACTAAAACCCCAAACCTGATCAGATCATTATTTGCTGTACAGAGGGGCAAATCTGGAACCGAACCATTTCCCAGAGTCATGCTGGATTTGATCTATGGCAGTTTAGCACCAACGAGGTTTGGCAAGGAAACGATAAGAGAGGAGAGCAAGAGGAAGACGGAGGGAGACGGAGAGAGGGGCAGGAGGAAGGAGGCCCTGCTTTTTGATTGGTCTCCTGTGGTTAGGTATAATATATTCTGTGAGATTTATTCTCTGAGGCTTTGTTCGGAGGAGTTTAGTTTACTGGGAAGTCAATTTGTCTGCTCGACCGTCCCTGACTCCAGCTGGCATGTGCACGTATGTATGTTGCAGATTGAATTTCATTCACCGTGTGGAATTTAAGTCCGATCTCAAAGGCAGAAAATCTCATTGGCTGAGTTAAATTTCAAAGAGGTTTTTTTTTTTTTTTTTTTTCCGAGAGAGAAGGAATATTTAATAACAAAGCACAGTGCACATTCTGAAAAGAAAAAGGAGTTTAGGTTTCTTGTGTATAATGAGGCCGTGCTTCCAGTTTCAAACAGCCTGATCTTCATTGCACGACTGTATGTTCAATTATATCAAGGTTTACAGTCGCACAACTTTCACCTGTAGCCTCCACCTCTGCTAATCGTCCACCTCTTTAGCCATTTTTTTAATTAGCTGCTAGTCAGAACTGGTTAGTTCATGAATCACCAAGTTTAAACATTTTAATGTTCTTATACTGAGTGAAACTCCATTATCCTGGATCCCTCCTAAGTTCACAAGACTTAACTCCAGTCAGTGAATCTAATAACTAATAAATTAAACATAACAAAGCGTTTATTAAGAGGCAATAAACCATTAGTGTGGTTTATTTAGTTGTTCTTCTGCATTTAACATGTTTTAAATTATAATGGATTAATGAGACAGCCACGTCTCAAGTGAGTCAAGTAAACTGGATCATTATAGTGAATGTCTCAGAGTAAAAAGAGTCCATAAAATGAACAGACCAGGACCAACACGCTGAGCTCCAAAACCACTCATCTATGGGCGACGTCTGCAGCCTTTATATCTGACCAGAGCTTTGTCTTCCGTGACTTATCAAAATCATCTTTCAACGTGGGTATTTTTTAAATTAACCTGCCATTCAGATATTTCAGTGCTTCTTTGTGAGTAATGATGTTTAAATGCGCCAAGTCAGAGAAAACCAAGTCTCCGTGCAGACGAGTTCTTGGAAAACAGTGATTATTTGTGTTCAGATTACTTCAAGTGATTTATTGGTGATTTATGATTTTTTCCTGGATGAAGATATGAAAATAAATCAATCAGACTGTATTTGTAAAGCACTTTTCATACAAAGAAATAGCACAAAGTGCTGTATGCAATAATCCCACCGGTACCTGTAGAAAACCTAAGAACTGTGGAAACACCATCGTAGGAGAGGAAACACCAGAGACTGGATAAAAACAACACCATAAAAAAAAATAAAGAAATTTAAATAGCAAATGAGTAAATAAATGGAGAGTTAACATTAGAGCTCGCCTTTAAAAATATCAGCAAAGCCTGTAATGAAATGAGAAACCACTGGGCTTTCTCAGAATGTCATTGCAGATATTTTATATCAGTGTTACGTATCCTACGTTGGCCTGTAACGGCCTCGCGGTGCCGATGTGATGAGAATGAGCGGCCTTGAGCAGCGGTAGTGAGATGATAGCTGAGCCCGCGGTATGCTAAACGTATTATGTGAGTTTATGACAAAGCAGCGGGAGGCGGGCAGGCTGGAAGACAGAGGAAACAGGAGGAGGAAGACCTCCTGTCCATAAACACACGAGTGTGCGTGCATTCGTCCGCGTGGGAAAAAACTGCAAACTTACAAGAACTACTTTGTCTGATGCAGCTTTGTAAATTTTTTTACTATTTTTGTTAATTTCTCCACCTTGCTTCACGTCACTCTGTGATTTTTTGTTATTAAATATCATCTGCTGTTGCGGTAAATTGGAAAAGTTTAAATTCAGGCGTTCAGTTTCGGGTCCATAAATCTGGTCTTCCCCACAGAGAGGGATGAAAGTGCCTCCTATGGAGCTGGCATGGACTGACAGTGGGAGTCTCATATATCACATCAACAGCACATAGATAACCTGTAAGTTAGAGATGGACAACGTTACAACTCTCTCCATGTTTTCATAGGTCTCTGTCACTCTTCTAGTCCCCAAATGTACTCCCCCTCGTCTCTCCGGCCTTTGGACCAAGGATACGCTGCATTAACAGCTTTGTCAGATGTATCCCTGGACTTCCACAGAGTCTGTTAAAAAAGTACTGAAATAAGGTTTGTCTTTGCACTGTGTCACATTCATGCACTGTTGTCTGCACCATTTGCACTGTTTTGTATTGTCTGCATAAACTTGCACACGTACATTTTATGCTCAATACAAGGGACTGAGCATAAAGTAAAGACTTCATGGGTTTTTATGGTCATTTCAACCGTATATGGCAGGTGCAGACCTTCCTCCAGGACCATGGAGAAACATGGAGACATAGAACTAAGAACAGTGTGTGTGTGTGTGTGTGTGCAAGCTTATGCACATGCAAACTTTATGCTCAGTTCCTTGTACTGTTCTTGTTTCTCCACGGTCCTGGAGGAATGTCTGCACCTGCCATATATGGTTGAAATGACCATAAAAAAACCTCTTTGACCTTTGATCTCTGTCCAGTAAAACCACAGTCTGATCTGCAGGATTCAGATGCAGCTCGACGGGTAAGAATGAAAGACGAGCAAAGCGGTACAATGCTGGGCTCAGCTCTATGCTAACATGCTAAATTAAGCTGGTGAAAAATGGTAAACGTCTCTGACAAAATCCAGTGAATGGAGAGACGAAACATCCAATTCAACATTTGGTGTGACCACCTTGTACCTTCCAGACAGAATCAGTTCTTCTACTTGGACACAGTTCCTGAAGGAACTCGGCTGGTTTTATTCTTCCAAACATCTCAGAGAACTAACCACAGATCTTCCTCAAATCCTTCTGTCTCTTCATATAATCCCAGACACACTCCATGATGTTGAGATCAGGGCTCTGTGGGGTTCATGCCATCACTTCCAAGACTTCTTCTTCTTCTTTCCTCTGAACATAGTTCTTAATGATCTTGTCTGGATGTTTGGGCTCTTTGTCCTGCTGCAGAATAAATGTGGGTCCAGTCCTCCTCCTCCCTGATGGTGTTGATGATGGATCAGTATCTGCCTGTATCTCTCAGCATTGAGGACCATTAATCCAACTCCATTTGTAGAAATGCAGCCCCAAACTTACAAGGAGCCTCCACCATGCTTCACTGTCGCCTGCAGACACTCATTATCATATCTCTCTCCAGCCCTTTAGTGAACAAACTGCCTTCTGCTACAGACTCATCAGACCAGATCACCGGCTGCCATGTTTCTGAGCCCAGTTCCTTTGTCTTGATGCATAGTTGAGTCTCTTGGTCTTGTTTCCATGTCAGAGGGATGGATTTTTGGCTGCAACTCTTCCATGAAGACCACTGGTGTCCAGACTTTTCCAGACAGTAGATGGGTGAACCTGGGTCCCACTGGTTTCTGACAGTTCTGAGCTGATGTCTCTGCTGGATTTGTTCTGATATCGAAGGGAAATACGCTTGATGTGTTTTTCATCTGCTGCACTAAGTTTTCTTGGCCGACCACTGCGTCTACGATCCTACAAAATCCCTGACTTTGGGAAAGTGTAAAAGGGTAGTGACACCAAATATTGATGCACATCGCTATATAACGCACAGCTCACAAGAAAATCCAGAATATATCAATGCATCAAACCCACATGGGAATGACTGAGCCGAGCTGTGAGCTGCTCTCAGTGTCTCTGTGTTTGTTGTGATGCCAGGTTATGAAGTGTCCTTCCAATGTGAAGAGAGGTTTATGGTTTGATCAACAGCTGAATGTGGCATCAAGTGTTTTGGATCTGAAAGACTTTTTTTTTTTTTTTGCTCATTAAAAGGAAAAGTTTCATTTGATCATTCAGCAAATAAAAAGCGTGGAAGGAAATCAGGCCTGAGTCAGATGTTTCACCCACTGTGACACGGTCCTGTCTCGTCTGTCTTGTCTGTGTCCCATTCACCCCTGAGCAGCTGCATTAAGTGTTTTATGACATTTCTGAGACACTCAAATTTGCTGCATCATCCCTCACAAACAACCGAAACCAATCGCGGCCGAGACATGTGTTTGAACTCTGTTGTGCAGCAATAAAGCTTCCACGAATGGTAACAGATGTAGAAGAATTCATTAGAGGAATTTTTTAGGGGCAAATCAAAAGCTTAATGAGTTACAGATTCACACTTAATTGATTCATATTCATTCACACACATCAATCCCGCTGCATCAATAAAGGTTGTACTATTTAGAAAAAATAAAAACTACCAAAGGCCGAAAGACATAAAGTTATAAATGAGACAATATCTCAAGAAAAGGTTCTGAGGCTTTGCCCAAATACTTATAGACTGCGATGAAACACAGCGCAGTGGATTTCTGTCAGTATTTAACAGACTTCAAGTCCCGACCTCTGTTTACAAACTAAACTGTGAGGCCACAGAAATAATCTGAACCATATGCAAACCGCAAAGGGAATTTCCTCATTTAAATCCAGACGCGGTGTGTCTGGGACGTTTCTGAACAAAATTATGAATAAATTTTTGCATTTTTTTTTTTTTTTTTTTTTTTACTAAACACACACATTTTTTACAGATATCTTAATGAGGACCTTCATTGACATAATGTGTCCTCTATCCCCTCGTAAAACTAAGGGGCGTCCAAAATGTCCTCACTTTGCACAAATGTCCTCACTCTCATGGTGTAAAACCTTACCCCTGGTCCTCACAAAGATAGCTGTACAAGAGCAAACACACACACACACAAACACTTTTCTGTGCCTCACCACAACGGCTTGTGTGGAATTAGTTTATAAGATGCAGATCACTAAAAATGCCAATTCGCTGTTATTGGTTTGTGTGACCAAAAAAAAAGGTCACAGCGGGTGGCGGTCCACAGTTGGGTTGAGTCGTTGTCAGATGTCAGGAAAGCCCCGGAATAATAATTTACAGATCATTCACTGAGCTGAGGTCTTTTGGAGGATAAAATCAAGACACAAAGAAATATGGTGGAAAAATAAGGAAAGAAAATTGTGATTTGGAGCCTGACGCCAACTGTGGAAAATTATCAGCTCCAACTTCACAACTGAGCTTTTAAATCTAAACATTCATAGGAAATTAATCAATTTAATCAAGCTCATCAATTTGACTACGTGTCTACAACATTATCTCAACACAGTTTTTTCCTTTTTTGTATAATGTGTCTGTTGTGTCTAAGAATTGGGGGCCTTCCCCGCACACGCAAAATATTATTTTGCGTGTGCAACTAAAGATTTGTGAACTAAAGATTTGAAGAACTTAAAGCACCAACGTTTATCTAATTTTACAGAAAGTAAAGTTGGCAAAGACACTCGTGTTTCTCACTTTTCCTGTGATGAATAAACAATGTTATAAATGGGCACTTATTAACGTCTTGGAAAAATTATTTATTGCTATTTTCCAATGATTCTAAGCTGTTCTCGCACAATCTCATGATTTTTTTTCCCTTTCTCAAAGTATCATGCTTATTTTCCATTTTACAGTTTGTATCTCCCAGGATACGTTGGATATTTAGGATATAAATTTAATACTTTCTCAAATATTTCATGTTAACATGTAGGCAGCTCATTAGCTACTCTCTTGCATGTTTTGCATACAAAGTTATAACAATGCAACAGGAGCTCACTACAGTGACTGTTTTGTTGTCAGCACATTTGACCACTGTCAATTTTACATAATTGTCAACACGAAAGTCAAAGCTGCCTCTTTCTAAACAGCTGCAGAACAATCTTTTCACCTAACCCAAACTCTGTTTGTGAGCTGGTGTACCACTATCATATGTAGACTTCATGTGTAAACGCTGAATACCTGTAGACCAGGGGTCTTCAATGTTTTTCAGGCCAAGGACCCAAACTGATGGAGAGATTAAGTAGTGACCACTACCTCCTATATGTGTTCTATATTAAACTCGACCTAGTGCCATTTATAAATATACATTATCATCATTCAATATTAACTTATTTAAATAATACACAGGTACAAATGTTCATTTTTGTATTTCAAATGTGCAGCAGTAGTTTGGTGTAAGCATAAACGTACCCAATGTTAGCAGCTGCTCTGTTAGCTTCTCTTCTGCTAATGTTGCTACTTGCTTCTGGATTTCACCTGGGGACTGATTAGGCTCTCGGCCAATCGCAGGGTAACCTGTCAGCATGTATCAACCTTGTGATTGGCTCAGAAGCGATAGGGGCGGGACCTACTGTGTAAAGATTGACAGGTCTAGTGCGGCGCTGTGTGTGAAATAGTGCGCTGTTGAGACAGCTCCTGTATCGGATGTAAATGAGTCAATGTTGATTGATAGATAATGTTTTCTGCCATTTATCGCTGCACTAAAATATGCTGGATTCATGTTAATGTGTATTTAAAGAAAGTGAAATTTTCAGGGGAAAATTAAAAAAAGATTTTGCGACCCCCCTGCAGTACCTCTGTGGACCCGCTGTTGAAGACCTATGCCTTGGACTTTTTTGTATTTAACTATTGTTTCATCAATTGTTTCCATAATCTGATCAGATAAGAGCAACCATCAGGTACCAAATCTACAGACGCCACCTCTGTATTTCTTGCAGGCCTAACCTAGAGTCTAAGACGATTCAGATCATCGTAGCATCGATCTGATTCTTTAAAAAGGACCATTAATCCACTTGATTTATTGGGATCTAAAGTCTTTTCCGAGCCCAAAAGGAAAATAAGAATGAAGCATAAATCTCAAGACCTAGTTGAACTTCCTGGTCTGCGCTCAAACCAAATGTAAGCGCACACACACACACACACTTTGGACACACACCTTAGGGCAGCGCTGATATCTCTATGCTGAAGTGAGCAGATGTGTCAAGAAGTGTGAGCGGAGTGAGACGTGGTGAGTGAGGACTCCATGTTTATTCCTCCACGGGGAGAGGGCTGTCATTGCCGAATTCCTGTGAATGAAGTATGGTGGCCAATTCCTGCGAGCCGGATAATTCACCTTGGTTATAGGTCTGGTGAATCCGACGTGGACGTGACACTTCCACAACAGCGTCGGAGAATTCACACGGGGCCCCGGCGGCGCAGACTCCTGCGGAGACGCTAACACTGACAGTTTGGCAATCGGCAGCGGACGTGACGGGCGGCGCGCGAAGGTGTCGAGTTATTCAGACGCCTAATCCAAGCTGCAACAATAGGCGGAGGGCGAATGTATCGCTGGGGAGCTTTCAGTAACAAATTAAGCGGGGTAAATTTAAAACAGCTCAGGAACTGATAGCAGCGAGCTGCTGCCAACAGCCAGAAAACAGACAAGATATACAAGTCCGTGAGGGTGAGGTAATATTAGCTGGACGCGACACCACACGTTCATTTCCTGGACGCGTGAGTCGAGGGCTTCGTAATGTTCATTCTCCCTGATGAACATGTGGAAAAACACATTCTATTCTTCTGCTTTTTAGATAAATGTTATAAAATGTATTATTGAGGGGGATGAGCACTCTTTTCTGATGTAGACCGATCAGCCACAACATTAAAACCACTGACAGAAGAAGTGAGTAACATTAATTGGTCACATGGAAATTTTTTTCCCGTTCTGATTGAAGGTTTCAAGTCGACTATTTACATCTTTTCCAATCTGATGTTTACATGCACCACTACTTTTAATCATCGTGTTTTTTCATTAGACTAATAACTAATCAGCAGTAGTTGCTTTTGTTTTTATAGTTTTATTCTTAAAACAACACTGATTTGGAAAGTTTATAGGCTCATATCCACTTTTGCTATTGTGTTGTTCAGCCTTATAGTCTTGGCTTCAGTTAAGTTTTGATGGACCTTTTTAAACATTTGAATATTAGATTTCTATAATTTTTTCTGCCGTCTAAGCGTGCGATAACGTCTAGTTCTTTCAGAGCTGTTATTAAAAACAAACTTTTTTTTTTGTGCCACAGACCAGTTGAGGAAACGTCGCTGCTCATTTACATCAGGACAGAAAATGCTCAGACAGAACGGAGCCTTCACCATAAACGTGACTTTCGATCGGTTTGGGAAAAGGAATATTTGACCCCTGTGAAACCGAATGAAGTTTAATGGGCCTGTTTATTCCGACTGAGGTGTTTATGTGGAGCATAAACTTCTAAACCGACTGTAATATCTGGCTCCATGTAAACCCAGCTATTGGCCGCCTTATTATGATGGACCCCGATGGGCTCAACCTGGACCCTAGATGTTGCAGTTTAGAATTAAAATGGCATCTTAAAGAAAGGGCCTGATCATGAGTGGTGGTAAAATATGAAACTAACTGGAAACATCCACAGTCAGCTGATTAGAACAGAACATGAGAAAGAGCCGTGAATGAACGAGGATGAAAGTTCTTGAGCTTCATAATTAAAGTAAGAGTCACTCAAAATCACATTCTGACACAAAATACCATTAATTCAGCTTCATAAGGAGCAAACACTACACAGAAGGAACTTATTTCCTGCTCAACATTGGTAGTTGCCTCCGTATTTACTGTCTGCTGACAGCTGAGGTCGCCTCAGAGTGACACGAACAGACTCCCAGAGCCAAAACCAAGCTCCTTCAGACGTATTGACTCGTTATCGTTGTGACACAGTGTCAGACTCATCACTTTTTTTTTTGTCTGCTGCGTGTGGAAAAACACCTCTCATCGACAGCGGTGGTGAACCAAGGCTGTGGACAGTGTTTCCTTCTACGCGAGTCACCTCAGAGCTGAGGTCAATTCAGTTTGGTTCACTGAAGCTTTTTCCACCATTGCTCCAATTTGCTGATTTTACACATTAGACATCATGTCTACTCTTGGCTGTGCGTCTCTTCCTGTGTCTAACACCTCAAAATGAAGCAATTTCTTTTAGGCTCCTTTCACACTGCATGAAAACTCGGGCTGACAAAGGTTTTTCGTGCATCGTGAAAAGGATCAACTGACCCGGGATTATATCGGCTCGGCTGTAGTTTAAAAACACATCCCACGTCGACCCTAACCTCCTGAGACCCTGTGTCCTCATATGGGGACATTAAGTTTTAGGTTTAATTGCAGCTTATTCTGCTTCACTTAAACCCATTGTCCTCGTTAGTGGACGCTTTAGTCTGCCATCTAGTGGCAGCAAAGGGTCAATACACTAGTCGGTAAAATAAGGTAGCAGGCGGATTCATTCATTCATTAATTCTATGGACGATCACAGGACAAAAGTGGATGAGGAACAAACCCCCTACGTGCAAATTTTATCTTTAGCAACAAGCTAATTAGCAAGTACTCGTTTGAGGACGTCGGGACTTCATCGTTCTGTCTTTGCTCAGCCACGTTCAGGTATAAAAATAAACAGTTTAATATTTTGTCTGACTTTATTATAATATAAAAAAATAATAATAGGATTCAGTTTAAAGATGATGTTTAGTTTTTATACGTCTTAGGTTCTACTGATTCCAAATACCTTGAAGAAATTAAAAATGCATAGAAAAATCTAAGCTCAGGTCTCAGGAGGTTAAACATTACACCACAAATTACCTGCCATAATCCTCTGGTAATAGTAATCCAACGTGAATTGGCATCTCTGTGATTTAGGGGTTAGGGAGAATTTTACTTTTTCGAGGCTTTTGTTTAATTCGCATTTTTTCTTCCCTGCTTCTCTTCAGTTATGAATTATGAAGGATGTGCTATAATTTAAGGTTTGGACACATGTATGAGCACAAAGTCGAGTCCGTTTAGATGGATGAAATCCTTTTTTTTTTTTTTTTGTCGATCCTGGCAGCGCTCGGACATTTTTCAGTCTGCGCTGAGTTTGTATACTTTGCAAAAGGGACAAAGCTGCAATGCATGAAACACAACGTGATGATGTATGAGAGGGAGGAGAAAAAAAAAAACTGGCAGGCAGCTGTGACAGCGGGAGGTCAGACCTGTGACTGCTGCCGACGTAAAAGCCGTATTATACACTGTGCCTTGAATATTAGGACCGATTTTGGGTGTTTTTGTTTCAGTTTTACGACGAAAATGTAAAAGAGTGTAGTTTAAGAAGATGCATTTGCGTACGACTTTAAACGTGTGCTGCATTTTTGTGTATTTTTGTTTTGCTGGAGCTGCCGTGGGAAGTCCCCCCTGCGCCTCTATGACACGTACCGCTAATATAATTTTATGCATGTTGTTAAGGAACCATCCGAGGCTTGGATGACTGTCCTCCGGGTTGTTTTACATCCGGACAGAGAGCGTCTTTCATCACACACACACACACACACACACACACACACTCATCCCGTATCACTTTCAGTTATCTCTGCTGGGTTTCCCGGGGTGTCCTTGGCTCAGAGGCCGAAGCGGAGGCTGAATTCCTCCACGCTCCCCGCTCCCCGAAAGGCCAGACCCCGGAGTTTCAACAAAGCCCCGTCCTGCCCTCGCTCCCAGCTTCTCTTAAGTGATTGTAAACCTGCTCAGGTTTTTGCCTGCTGTGGCCATGAAACCCAAACTGACTGTAAAAGTCAAAAAACAAACAAGGAAAAAAAAAAAGAGAAAGAGAAAGGAAGAAAAATTATCTTGCCCTCGTTTGCCTCCCTGCTTGGAGAGCAGAATGGAGGTTGTTTCAGAGTGATGTACTGTCTCCACAAGTCCCTCGTTTACTCACTTTGTGCTCGTGAGCTGGAGGCCGCTTGGACCGGAACTGGAGGCGGAGCGATGGACTTCGCCGGTGGAGGAGAAAATGTGCATTTTTTCCAGTGCTTCTGCCTCAACGCGCTCATATGCACATCTATCAGTTTGTTTTACGAGGAGCGAGAAGGATAGAGCTGTGCTCCGTGGAAGTTATTTAAAAAAACCTCGCTCCCACACACATACGCGCCATCACCCCTTCATCCCTGGCATGTCGGACCTGCAGTGGAGCGTGTAATCGTAACACCATGTCCAAGGCTGGAGAGAACTCACAGCCCAAATTGTCCATGTCATCGCCCGCTCCTGGCTGTGAAATACTGGATCTGACATCACCGGACCTCACGGAGGGGGGGCGCGCACGGGGACGGGAAGAGGGGCTTGTTGTGCTGTAACAAGGTGGGGAGGTTGTGTAGGACACAACACAACAAGGCGGGAGGGGCGAAGCGTCTGGGAATGTCGTATCTGTGGAAGTCGTTTCGTCGAATTCCCCAGGTAGACGTCTAAAATGATTACCGGGTTCCTTTTTTTTCAGCTTTAAATGCTGCTTCCGCTCTTTTTCTTTTTCCTGCTTCCCTCCATCTTCTCACTCTTCTGTTTCCATTTGTCACTTCCTGGCTTTTCGGCACGAGGACACATCTGGAACGTCTCTTCAAGGGCATCTTTAAAAAAAAAATAGCTTTATCTTCCTCTTCTCACATTTAGTCAGGGCTTAGTTTTCCACTTGGGGACACTTTGCATGTGAACAAGACAAACATGGGTTCATAATAATGTGCACAACTAGAGCTACACTAAGGTCACGCTCACGTTGTGAACATTTCAGGCGTCCTGGGGACTTGAAGTTACTGAAAAGAATGAAGAAGTAATAAATTGTAATAAGTGCAAAATGTGAATTTGATTTGAATTTCATTTTTTCAGCTTCACTTTGTTGCTTTTCATCAGTGATGTTTGATACCAGCAATTTCCTTTCCGATACCGATACCAAGTAAAATTCAGGCTGGTATCGATAATACCGATCCCATACTTTGTGTTAATACGCACTAATTTGTCCAGTAAACCTAAAAAAGTGATGCATTTCTGCAGTTTATTGAGGTAGTGGCCTCATTTACTATATAGCCGAGCTAACACAACAGAAAAACAAACCGAGACAAAATCATACAATATGTGAAAATTACGTTTCAAACACCAAAAAAGTCAAAACAAGGAGACCATTAAAATAAATGGATTAACTACTAAGAACTACTATAAAATTCCAACTTTAGCATCTCATCTTTTCGCTGCTGCAGTAAGGTGAGAAGTTAAAACAATAGAAGTCAGTTAAATTACTCAACATTTAGAATATGTGGTTACGCCTAGAACGTTCATATTAGACTGAAAACATTAAGGAGACAAAAGCTGCATTTCTATCAGTGTATTTTTATATTGCAAAGAAATGCATTAGAAGTTTTATGTTTGTTTTTGTTTTGCCATAAGTGCAGGTTTAGGGCCCAAGAATCAGGAGATGTCTTTGGAATAAGTGCACGTCTCTGTATCTGGACTGTATGTTTAATAGCAGCGGTCAGGAAACTTGAGAAAGAAATCCTCTTTTTCCTTCTCATGTACATCGTCACTGGTTTTGTTTCTTCTCCAAAGCAATTTATTAGCTTTTGTTTTCTTTTTGTACATCAACGTCTACTTAAACTATGCTGCCATGTTCTGACCACATTAAGCAGAAACAGTTTATTTGCTGTAAACCATAGAGACTTCATCCAGGGCTGAAAGCAAACAGGCCAATGGCTCCCAAAAGTGACTCAATCACCATGTTAATAATTTAGAACAGAAATTATTGCAAAAAAAAAAGAAGCTGGGATTCTGGCACATTTCTAAAAACCTCTTAAATATCTAAAGTTAACATTTTTACGCTCATGAGGCGTTTTTCCTCCAGATGTATTGATATAAAAGTTTATCACGAAAGTGCAATGGAAACATTTTTGTAATTTTCCCATCACTGGCGATGATGTAGGGGGTCATGTGACCAGTTCATCTGAAGTCCATCTTCCTCAGCGTGATGAGAATTACGGGATATCGTGAGGCTAAACTATACCAGAGTTACAGCTCGTTAGCAAAACACCTTTCATTGCATACAAATTTTTGCACACAGTAACTGACTGCAGCCACCACCACGCTGAGGTTCAGAACAATATGACCAGACAGAGGGGTTTTCCATCCTGATATACAGCCTAAACAAGTAGATGGAAATGTGACTGGCTTTCCATTTTCCAACATTTGAAAAGTTAAGATGGTTTCACAGCTTATTGTTCCAAAACTAAGAGCACTCAGAAAAGCAACATTCAAAGATTAGTATGATTAGATGGGGTTGTCTCTTTGGGGCTGTTTGTAAAGTTGTGCATGTTAATATGAACACAATTCTTCCAAAATACTTAAGAGATCAAAGTCACTCTTTATCACATTAACTAAATGTGAAATCTAAATGTTAAATGTAGCAGTGGGAGAAACTAAATATTAAGCCAATATGCTAATTGACCAAAATAATAGCTTCATTTTGATCAGTGTTGTGATGGCTCCGCCCCTCTGTGGGAGGTTTCTCTCCCTGTGCTGCTCTTCACTGGCTGAGTGCATGTCCCTGATTCGTTGGAATTAAGACTGAAATTCAGACTTTCATCGATGCATCTACATGTTCAGGTGCAGCACGACTCCAAACCATGACAGCACCAGTAAGTTTGTCCTCCAACTAGCTTAGGATGTGTAGCCTGGAGGTGAAACTGTCTAGCTAAAAACTAGCAGCAGATGCTAGGTTAGTCAGTGATCAACGTGCTCCATACAAAGAACATTTGTTTTGATCCTGCAGCGTCGTACCGACTCCTGGACATTTATAATCCACATCATCCTAAAGATACTGTGTCTGGACGGAACAAAGCTTTTATTATATATATATATATATATATATATATATAATATATATATATATATATATATATATATATATATATTTAGTCCTAAATGTAGGAAAACATGTGTGTTCTTTTTAACACGCGCCACTTTCTCAGCTCCATTGCAATTGCTCCTCTTCACCCACATAACCCTGCCTTCAGATTCAGATTGATCAACCTGGGGGGAGTCGGGCAAGTCACAACAGACACACAAAGGATTAAAATAAAAAAATAACTTCATAAAAGTCAACTAAAAACAGACCAGGATGACTTAGGAGGGTCCACATGAATAAGCTGAAAGTCAGTTTGAGGAGGGGTTTAGACCGTGTGGGGGCTAAAGCCAAAACTCACACTCCCAGAAGCTGCTGTGCTGAGGTGGGTCGGTGCTTCATGACAACGTCACGCTGCGGTTCTACCAAACATTCACCACTCTGAACCATACAGCTCTTCCAGACCCAGCACACTCAACAGGTGAAGCCGTGAGAGAACTAGAACTAACCTGAGCACAAAGTGAAACAGTTCTACCTGCACAGAAAACAACCACAGACTGACTCTTCAGACTGTGTGTGGTTAATTAAGTGCAGCTGAAAGTAGGAGGCAACGCCCAAGATCACCTGCATCTAATCCACCCAATCACCAGCGCAACACACTAACACACACACACACACACACACACACACACACACACACTAACACACACACACACACACACACACAACACACACACACACACACAACACACAACAAACACACACACACACACACACACACACACACACACACACACAACACACACACACACACACACACACTAACACACACACACACACACACACACACACACACACCACACACACACACACACACACACACACACACACACACACACTCATCTTCTACCACCGCTTATCCTTCCAGTGACTCACTGCAAAGTAAAGCTGATACAGGTCTATCCCCCGTTACATGTGCATCTGACAGATTATATCAGAAATACACAAATGTTGTTGTTAACAGATCTTTGATCAAATACACAACACTGGTATATGAACCACATAATAAATACCAGGCTCTAATTTTCATTTGATTATTTCTTGAAATCCATTTTTTCCTCTATAATTTTAACAGTTACTCCCTAATATGGAACAAGATAAAGGTGTAAAAGCTCCTTTAGCTTCAGATTCGTTTGACAGTTTTAATGAAACACAAACTGATTGATTATAGCAGAGGTTTGATGCTTCGAGGTTTGTTCTTCCTCCTCTTTATTAGTTATTTAATATGAAGTCATGTGTGAGTCAAGTGTAGATTTATCACATGTCAACAGTATAACTACAATATATTAATATATAGCTTTGAAGTTTAATTTACTCAATTGTATGTATAATATATAGAAGAATATTTACGTAAAAATGCCACGTGGTTATTGGTTATAGGCGGCCATGTTGGTTTTAGTCCTGAAAACAGACAATATGTGATCAACTATTATATCTGTCATCTATGTTAAACTCAAAAAGTCGCACAAATAATATATATTGGCCCAGATGAGGATTAAAAAGCATTTTTACTCAGTGTTTTACTCAGAACAAGACTAGAAACAAGAAAGATTGTTGGTAGCTAATAAGCTAACGGGCTAATAGACACAAATAAATCCGCAAGCAACCAGGAAGCAGAGACACGAGGACATCAGACATTAGAGACACATTAACAGAACACAACAGTTCTCACAAATAACACGTTCTACGTGTCCTACGCGTCCTTCGTCCCACCATAAAGGTTCTCGTGTGCGTCTGTGGTTGTGAACGAGCAGCTGTGACCTCAGGAGACCCGGCGGCTCTCAGGGATCTCCAGCCGCCGACCGACCGCTCGCTCCTTCTACGGCCTCTGACAGGTGAAATATGACGACCTAATCTCCCTGCCTCCCTCAGGGATGCGGCCAAAGTGAAAAACATTAGTCATGACCTTCAGACGCTCGGATGCAAATACATTCTAGAGGAGACGCCCGGTCGAACCCCCGACGACCCCCACGGTTTTACCACAGACACGCACATACATGCACGTACGTGATTCATCAGAACCAAACAATCCTTCATCCCCGTTAAGGAAAACGGCCACACGCAGGTACACATGTTAATACTCACTCACGCCAGTTAAAGCCGAGCGTGTCCACAAACTATTATAATAAAAACCCCCCAAAGCAGATAAAACGGTAGAGACGCCGTCTAAACTTAGCTCATGTGACATGTTTCTACGTGAACCCTTGTCCTCACATAAACACCTGGAACCTGAAACCGGCTGAGAACATGCTGTTGTTGATGATGGTGAATAAACACTCACTTCTTTCTGCTATTTATAAGGCTTTATTTCAGTGTGATGGAGTCTGGCTCACGGTCACGTTCACACACTGAGAGACAGTTCACATGAGGGTCACGTTTAACTGTGGACGGTTTACCTGGAAAAAACATCGTATTTATGTTGGGGAGCTCTCATTGGTTAATTAAATCCCTTCTGAGTTTAAGACGAGGTCGATGGGGTAAAAAATTGAACTAATATCACCATGAAACTTGATTAAAGTTTTTTGTATAACAAGATTACTGTGAATTGATATTTAAATATGCAAATGAGGAGGTATCTACTTAAATATGCACTAATTTGCATTCGTTTCCAGAACAGAAATCTGAAAAACAGCTAAAGTGAGATTCAAAACGTATTAGATTTCCAGGTATTTACATGTTAAATATCTCTTTTTATCACTATATCGCTCCATCACAAAATACAGTCCAGAAAGGACTAAATACAAATGAGGCTCTGAGTGATATATAATAAATCTCCTCTGTAAATACCTGCAGAATGTAGTTGGGAATAAATCTGGAAGGTTTGGTTTGTGTCAGAGCTGCTGAAGTGGAGATTTCTGGCTCAGAATATGTAGAAAAGCTCATTTTGAAGTTTTATATTGTAAAATCATGTATATTTTTTATGGGAAATCACTATGAACCTAAAACAAATCTACTCAAATTCTTCAAAACACATCATATGATCATATATAATATCAAAATATCAGATTAAATTTTCAATAAGTTCATTCAAACATGAACGATGATCCGTTACTGATCGTCTCCACCTTCGTCTCTTTTTACCAAAGACAGTTTATGACCAGATATAATAATAGAAACTATTATTGGTCCATTTATCAAAGTAATGAAGATCTCACGTTGGCAAAGAATCAACTTCTCGTCTGTGTGAATAAATTTTCAGTCCGTTCAGACGTAGAAGCTGGTACGTTGCAGTCACTGTGATGTGGTGGGACGTTTTCATTGGATGAATATAAGGGCTGCTTACAGCCATTAACCCCCCCTACCCCCCCACCACCACTAAATGTGCCCCTTCACATTCACACGTAGGTTAGTTTTTGTGGGTCTGTAAAGTCCATTGACTGGAGCTGAGGGATGGAGGCCGGCTCGCTAAGTCAGCTCGGGGCTTGTTAACACGATTTCCCTTTAACCCGCAAAATGAAATAAAAAAAAAAAGGAAGAAAGAAAGAGGCCATGACATGACCTCGCGCTGACGTTTAAGGAATGTAGCTGCCGCCGAGCAAAACGCCCATTTAATAAGAGAACGGGACCAGACTGTGGTGTTTCTTTGACTGCGTGTTTGATTGACTGCTGCTTTGTTTTCACCCATAATATATATATAATGTTACATCTCTGGTGCATGGAGACGATGACCCCTGCGTTAAAGCACGTCCTCTCAAATTCTAACATATTGTATTATATTATATTAGTTTGGGTGCTACATGGTTACCATGGTTACCAGAGGTGGCTATTAGACAGTGTTATACAGCTAAAAAAAACTTGAAACAACCACTAGAAAGAGAATTTTCTTCCATAAAACACACTTTAAATCAATTATTAATATATTAAATACTGTATTTTAAGTATAGAAGTGAACAACTTCAAGTAGAATCAGGATACTTCCACTAATAATACCGTGAATCAACTTTATACAAGGAAAACTTTTGCCTTTAGAAGGAAATTTTCCCACATGCACAAAGACACCTTTAAGTAATTAGCTATGAAAAGACGACACTGGCTCAGAAACTGTTGTCATTTATTAAACCAGTGACTAAAACACAGGTTGCGGGTTCGAATCCGAGCGGCCGTCTGAGCCCTTTCTGGGTGGGGTTTGCATGTTCTCCCTGTGTCTGCGTCGGTTCTCTCCAGGTACTAGTCCGGTTTCCTCCCACATGCTGCTTAAGTCCATTGGTGATTCTAAATTGACTCTAGATGTGAGTGTGAATGGACCCGTCGAGGATGAACCCGCCTCCCACCCAGTAACAGCTGGGAAAGAATCCAGCCCCCACGACCCGTAGAAGATGAGATGACTAGAACAAAAATCTTCTGTTTTAAACTCTTTAAAAAGATACCGAGCATACAGGTGAACACGACATGATGCGCCTGAAACTTTCTCTCACGGTCTAAACAACCAGATATTTCACTGCCAGCACAGATGACGAACCCCGTGCATCTCGCACAGATTGAACTCAGGTATGTTTGACGGCTCAGGGTGTGATTGTGTTACTCTGCTCCATCTGCTCGGACACACAGGGGCCTTTTCCGGAAGGTTTCAGGTCGGGTTAGTGGCAGAGAACAGGTGGCGGACATGTGCTGCAGAGAGTCTCCCATGTTCACATTCCTTCTTACGAGAACATCTCTACCATCAAAGCTCTTTTATAAATATATAAATATATAAAAAACAGGGAGTTTCCTCCTTTTTTTTGTTACAGAAAAAAAAAAAACCTGGATGGCGAAGGACCCAGAGGAAGTTCCGCTATCACATTTCTTCTCCTCGTCCTCTTTGAAACGTACAATCTGTCAAAATGAATCTTGTGAGCTTTTTTTTTCAGGAGAGGAGGAGGAAGGAGGAAGATGAGAGATGGAGGGAAGGAACAAAAGAAAAAAACGATGACAAACTAATCCCCGCTCGACTCTTTTTCTAACGAGGAAGAAAGGAATGACATCTTGGTTAGGACCACACAAAACCTGTGCACGGCTCACGCTTGCTCTGCGTCTCAGGGGAACCCTGAACGCACAGTGAGGTAATTCAGACCATCTGCAGGGAGACCAGGCGGAAAGGAGGCCCTCGCTTTCACAGCAGGCTTCTATAAAACAGGTCTGGGGTGTGGATCTGGGTCCAGTGGCTTTGGGCTGTGATATTTACAAAGCAGAATAAAAAAAAAATTAAACTTTGTTCATGTCGGGACTCCAGCAGAAGATTTCACCTATTTTAGAGCGGAAAGGAACCTTCTGTTGGTTCCTTTCCACTCGGTTTCTTGAGTCACAGGTTTGGTCACTTTAAGGAAACCACAACATCCCTTTGATTTCTGAATTCAGACGTTGACACTTCTTTATCCCTTTTTGTCGATCAAACGAAAAGCTTGTTTTGAAACTGAAATATTAAGTGAAGGATTGAGAAATTTCTTACTAGATTATCTTGAACATGCATTGACAAACATCTTTAAACAGACATTTTTTTTACTTTATGCTTTTGGAACAGTTCACAGCACAATGACACATTATCATCCATCCATGCGAACATGCTGCTCATATTAGCATAATTTTCACTTTAGTCTTATTTTAGATCGTTATTGGCTACTTATCTGTCCTCTTGATGCATTAGTAAAGTTAGCTGTATAGTATTTAACATCTTAATTAGTTTATTTTCATGTTAGTCATTAGTTTTTGCCTCTGCTGAAAATCTCGGCTGCTACCACTTTATCAGAATTGTGAAACAACTGCACGCGCACGAGGTGCTACAAAACATGCTGCCAGTAAATAAACGATGCAGCAAGTTCACATGCACAATACATTTTTGTCTGTCTTAAGAATTTTCTACATTTCTGCATAAAAATGTCTCAAAACATCAGCGGATTTTCACACAGGTCCTGAATGCAGATAAAGACAACGCAGTCAATCAGATAAAGAAAGAAAAGATCGCAAAGGCGTTTGAAAAAGTATAAAAAGAATTGGTTAAAAGCACACGGGAATGAATCTTGAAAATGAAGCTCAAAGTGGGCGGAGCCTGCGGTCGCCATTTTGGATGAACTTTACTCCACACACTCCAAATATGGACACAGTGCCAGATGTTGAGACCCGCCCACTCAACTCTCCGCTACCTGTTAGCTCAGGCTAACACCTGTCACTCAAAGTGGGAACGCCCTTAATTATGCAGAATTTTAGACCTTAATAAAAAATAAACAAATGAGTTAGAAAAAAATTCACCCCCCATACAGTTATACAGTTATGAATACTGAAATAAACGATTGAGACCAAAAAGATTTTTGTACCAGGCTGTAAACATGTTTAATGATGCTGTAAAGTCTTTTTAACATGGGGGTCTATGGGGATTTGCTCCCTTTTGGAGCCTCAAGTGGCCACTAGATGAACTGCAGTTTTTTGCACTTCCGCAAAACCACAAAAAAACGTGTTAATTAAAAGGCACGGTAAAATGTCAATACTTTATAGAAAAAGGATAAAATCACATTCCTCATTAAGGCCAGGGAAAGAAGAACCTGAACCTGCTCATCCAAAAGGTTTCTCTTTGGAGAAGTGACTCCACATGATATTTATGTACGTGTTTATTTAAGAAGATTAATAATTTGCTCATATCAGGTCTAAACGAGTACAAACTGAGATTCAGTTCAAAGACAGAAGTCTTGACATTTTCTTTTAAGATTTACTGGTATAATTAGGAATTCATTCATCCATCAAAGGAAAGACGTTCTGGCCCCTTGAAACTCACTGATATGCAATAATGGCTCCCGGATAGAAAAATACACCAGAATTACATGTCTGTTTCATTTGATCAGATAATACGTCTGTCTCCGGTCGTACTCGCTCTCACAGAGACACTCACCACGCTCACTTGATCTCAAAGTCCTATCAGTGCCCCTCATATAGAATGTCCCTCACCACGGCCAGAAGTCACATTCAATTTGGTAATGATCCACCAGTGGGTATTCTTGGAGAAGAACATATAGTGGGTATGTGCGTACCCAGTGAAATGCTAGGAGAAGACTTAATCTCATTTTGGGAGGCAGGGGGGATTAGTGGTAAGGTCAGCCACGTTAAATTATCGGTGGCCTTCCACAGCATCGCTTAAGACGACGGTGAGGATGCTGTGTGAGGACAGGACGGACAGCGATAAATACGACCCGCCGCACAAGCAGCTTCTGTCTGAGTCAAGCTTCTAAACTGATACTGGATCAAAACGGGGAAAGGAAAAAACAATAGTTTGAGTTTTGAGTCTGTGGGAAGGAAGAATCTGACAGTACGGTTTAATTGGACCGTGCAGCGTCTCTGAATCATACATCATCTCACACATCATCTCAGCTTTCATTTTCTTCTATTTTCGGCCGCGGTGCCACATCCATTCTTCCTGGCAATTTGCAGTGTTTAATCATCGGGAGCACCAGATGGACGGGGTTCAGCTAGAGTAACATGCGCCTTCAACCAGACGCACGATATTGACTTTCACGTGCGTCTCCGCGAATTTCTGATGTGCATTTCACGCATCTGTGTGACAAATTGAAGCCTTTTCAACTCGGTTAATAGAGTCTGAATGAAGGTTGAACTTAGACTGATTTGACTTCAGACACATTAAGGAGTTTTTTTAGCATGAAAAAGACAAAAACTTCAGGTCATAGTAATAAAATAATTTCCTCCCAAAATGTAAAGATGATTTTATTTTGTTTTTAAGTTGCGGTGCTTATAGCCTGAAATGAACCATGAGCTTGGTATGTTTGGAAAAATATTTAACTTCCCCTCCATCCCTCCTCAAGTCATTTCTAACGCTCCGTTCCCACACTGGTTCGCGTATTATCAGCAGCGAGCCTGAAAAGTGACTGGACTTTGACAACAACAATGAATAAAGACAAAAGGATCGAAGGAGATCCAAGCGGTTTAGCACCTGAAACCTAGCGAGGACAATAAACGTCACGGGGATATTTATAGCGCAGTATATGGAGAATGTGCAATTCCCCTCTCCGCAATAACACACATGCATCTGCTAACGGCATCAGAGTGACTTTTGCTCCATGCGAGAGGGCCGAAGGGGGCAGGAGGCGGGTGGAGGACGGGGGGATGGTGTCGGGAGGTGAAAATAGAAAAGTGCATCGCGTCAGCTCATCTCTGTGCCACTGTGCACTTTCTATTAACTTACACTTTAAGCCCCTCGTAACCCAAACCCCAGCCAACTGCAGGGCCCCGGCACCAAGAACTATATATGTATATATAAATATCTCACCTTTACAACTGCTAACAGAGCTGCAGCTCCATCACGCCGCACATGAGGAGGAAAACCACAGATACGAACTGGACACAGATCAAAAACCGTGTCTGCACTTCCACATGCAAAGATTTAAACTGTTATGATTACGTCGCATGACTTAAGAATTAAATTGCATTATTCATCGTTCATGCTTAACCTTTATTTTTCCAACTTTAATCAGAATATGTTCAGAAATCCAAGAGATTCTGTCAAATCCAATAAAACAAACAGAAGTTTCTTTCCCGACTGAACTGAAATTTTAAGTGGCGCTACCAATATTGATTCCAGCTTTGTGTATTTATTCAAATACTTGATAACGTCCTACACTGTTTTAAGGGAGGAAGCTCTATAAGTAAGAAGGACTGAACTGTCACAACTGTTACTGAAGTTTTATATTACTGTATATAGTTATCACTACATACTAATGTAATACATGTAAGGTAAAATAGTTTGACCAGTAATTGATGTGGCTTTCTCTAAATATTTGCCAGTGGTTTTGCTTGTACTTTGTTAAGTTCCAGTTCACTGAGCTCAATCAAACAACGTGCTTTTCAACATTAATTAAGATTCATTCACCAGCTGAACTGATAAGATGCACCAAACTGAAACAAAGCTCCCACCAACTCTAATTTAATATTCCTGTCTGTAGCGCATGATGCTGAAAGAATTTATTCACTAAACAACCAACATATTTGAGGTCTTGAAGGCATCTGTAGACACATCTGATTGAGAATAAACTAATGTGAGGAAGCTGGTTTGAATTGGATTCCACCAACTACCTGGAAAGGAAGCGAATGCACAACATGAGCAAACTATGAGAATTATCTTACGCACTAGTTCTTTTATATTTTGTATTATGTGTATCTTTTATCTTCTACTTCTAAGATTTTATATTGTGGGCATTTGGGTCAACGGCAAAAGATGAATTTCATTGAACCAAGAAACACATTACAAATAAACTTTGACGAATCTTGACTCTTGAATCAATCAGTTTTAATCACTGGCGTCATTAGACCTGTTTTTAGACAGGCTGAAACCTCCGTAACATATTCTCCCCTGTCCTTAAAACCTAGAGACGCCCCTGGTTTTAATAAAGTTAAACTGTCTTCATTTATAGTGATGGATTCAACTTCCTATAACTGAAGTTAATAGTACATTTTAATCAGCATTTTGAGTTGTGGTTTAACTGTGCAAAGCGAAAACTTTAACCTGCATGTTTGTTTGTTTGTATGTTTGAGAAAAATCTGATGCTTCCTCAAAGCTCAGTGCAACACAATCAGTGGGACAAAGTTTTATTTTTCTTGCATTTCAGGTATAAATTGTAATTCAACTTGGGGCCATTGCAGAATATCAAGAAATATTAATAACTATCACATATTCAGAAACATCTCTGAGGATTCTTCAGTAAAATGAATCCAATACAACCTAATGGTGGAATATGAAATTCAACTCTCTTTGTTTTTCTTGAATCTTTGTTGTTTTTGGTTTCGGCTCAACTTTCAACTGCTTTGATATGAGGCAGTTGAGTGTTTGAGATCTTTTACCCGCTGAAGCCTACAGCTCAGAGTATGTGTGTGAGTGAGCGAGCAGCTGAAAGGCTTCACAAACTCGCCTCTGGGCATCTGAGAAAGTGTGGAAGTGGTGTGAAAGTGTTGTGGACGTGACGGAGCTCAGTTCACTGACAGCATCAGCTGAGATCGGGCTCTTCTGCCAGGAGGACATCACTCCAGGCAGACTGACATCGTATCCGGACACTGAGTGTCCGCATCGTGTCTGCACTCAGTAAGATGGCTGACAGTTCACACCCGACATAAGAATGCTTCGCAAAAACATTCGAAGCGACAACTTGTAATCGGGTTTCTCACTCGGTCTCATTTGGTTTAAATTTGCTGGGAAAAGTCGGATCTCTTATAAATCTACTGTCAAGTGGCAACATCAGAAGAAAAAATGTTATTAGAATAAATCTCCACAGCAACAAGCCTTGATTTAGAAACTAGACTCTTTTAAATTGAATTAAGTGATTGTGTTAGTTTGGTTTAATGGTTTCAATGCACCATTCCTCCACTCACTGATGGGGTACCCCAAGGATCAGTTTTAGGACCACTGCTTTTTGGGGTTCTGGTCCAGAAACACAGTAAATCTGTGGCTTTTTAGTAGAGTTTGAAAGTCGACTATTGCACGACTGCTGTTGTTAGATGAGGAATGTCTTCCAATTGAAATTCCACTTCACCCCGAACATTATTGTCATCACTCTGTGCAGGTTTTCCACAACAAATTCTGAATATGTCTTCTTTACTCACTCAGCTATTTTGAAGTTTGCACAGGAAAAGACCAAAAAAAGAGTGTTATTGTGTCAGATAACATAATGTTATATTTAAATAGAGACTAAGGGCTCAGATAAGGACGACATATTGTTAATATCCCAACCATACTCAGGAATTTCTTTTTTCGTGCAATGAAGTTAAACCCGATTGGCCTTTGAAATCTTGAGCAGCGAACACCTGCAGACGAGAGTCGACTTGTCCACACTGTGACTAAACAAAGGTAAAAGTCCACTTACATTACGGTGTCGTTTCAGACAAATGTGCGAATTGATTTTACAGTTAAGTATTCGTGTCATGTGCAATTCAACTGCAATAACATGCCCTTGTGTTTCACACACTCTTGCATATGTCTGTGGGTACGGGCTTCAGAAGGTGTGAGTGTGTGTGTGTGAGTGTGTGTGTGTGTGTGTTTCTGCTGATATAAATCATTTCAGCACAGCTGCAGTCTGCTGCTCTATCTATCCTCAGATAAGCCTTCTCAAATCTCCCTCCAACCATCATGTGGCCTCGCTGCGCTCACAGCCTGGCCGCCTCTCAAAGCTCCCAAAGTGTGTGTGTGTTTGTGTGTGTGTGTGTGTTTGTGTGGGAGCATGTGTTTTGCCCTTGTGTTTAGGAGAATGTGCAAGTGCACAGAATGGCTAGCGGCAAATGGGGGTTTGAGAGGACGTGTTAGTGTGAGCGAGTGTGTGATTATGGGTGTAACTCGTACCCACTAATCCCGGCAGGCTGAAAGAATCATCTGCTCTCTCTCTCTTGGCATCGACAGCTAACGTGAAGACACCTTTCTGACCAGAACTACATCTTACATTGGATTTTTAAATAAAACACACCTGTGTTAATACTAACAACATTATGTCTTTCATGCTTCATTGTCTCTGCTGTAAATTCTTTGTGTTATGTATTTGCAGAAATGTGGAAACAGCAACAGCAACAAGTGTAGAGCAGCAAACTTGTAAACAAGTCAACAGTTTAGTCAGATTACTTGTAACTGAACTTTATTGGGAGGTGGAGATAGAAGCAAACCGAGCAGCTAAAACAAACTAGCAAAGGCTGTAGAAAGTGTGGAAATGCGAGAAATGGATATGTTTAGAAAGGGGTGGTGAGAGAAGTCGGGTGCACGGAGGCCACAAAGGCAGATGGAGTTTGGATTTAGGCTCCCGTGGACGGAGCCGTCACATCTCATTCTTCACCGATGCTGAGTGCGCTCAAAATCCCTCTCAGACGCACACGTGCACGCTCCAAAAAACATCTGCAAACATGCAACATTGTTCCATGAAGATCACTTAAAGGGATACACCTCCCCTACGTGAAATTTAGTCACTCACCGCACTCCCTAGAGTTGGATAAGTGAGAAAAAGCGTTTTTAAATTGGTCCAGGCTTTGTCCTAATCTGGCAGCGCAGCTGTTAGCTTTAGCTTAGCACATGGGGCTGTAATGTAGTGTTGCCAATTAACCGGCCATTTGCAAAAGTGATAAATGAACTCAAGAATTTTCCCAATTACTTCTTGTGACCTGTACATTCACTTCGCAGCACCTGAAAACCAGTCATGCCAGTGTGTTGATGGAAGTTGGGGCTTTTCCAGTGCTTTGCCAGAATATAGTCCCAAGTCTCTATCTGCCCTAGACAATCCCTTCGTGTTAATTGCTTTGACATTTGTGCTTGATGAGAATATACAGGTCAAATTCTTGAGTTTATTTATTATTTTATGAACGACTGGCTGATTGGCAACACTACATTACAACGCCTATGCTAAGCTACAGCTACCACTTGCGAATGCCTGATCGATTTTCTCACTCAAATTTCACCTAGGGATGGTCTATCCCTTTAAAACTTGTTTTGCATGTTTAAAGATTGTAGGTAGCAGTGTCTGATACATAAAACACATGAAAAATCTGTTTGTTTTGTCACATTTGAGATAAAATGGTCATAAGCATCATTTTTAGGCTGTGACAAAGGGAATTGATTCTTGGTGCAGACGTCCAAACAAAATTATTTTATTTAACAGAGACTTTATCAGATACTTTATTTGCAGCTGCAAGTAAAGGATTAAAGATTTTGTAATTATGACGCGATCTGGACCTCATTTTTGCAGGTTTCGCTCTCCCAAAGATGCTGCACTTTGAGGATGATGCGCTTCTGTTCATACACAAATAACACACGATGAAAGGTGCCAATTAAACGTTACTTTCCTGGTGTGAATATTACACTCGAATGTCATTAGGTTTAAAACCGACTTCACCAGGCAAATGTCTTCCTTCTGTTCACCAGCACTGGTGTTTGAATCAGTCAACTTGTGCAGAATACACACACACACACACTCATAAACACATACAGAAAGCTGACATGTGCTTCTAGTTGAGAGGGCCTGGGTGAGAGCGAATGGTTTTTGGATGAAGGCCTTTTCTTGCACGCATAATATAGCTCAATGAGGATACATTTGCCGTTGCCTTCCCAGCAGAGAGTCCCTAATGAGCTGGGGAGAGCTCAGCACCTCCACCGCTCACAGGCAGTGCACAACACACACACACATGCAGGAATGTTTGTGAGACCAGCGCACAGGCACAAACCCACATGTTGCTTTGCTCGCGTGGGATTTTGCGAGGCAGAAAGTGAAAACATGCTAAAAAGGCAGTGGAAACAGATTCCAACCTCTTTCTTTCTGTAAAATCTATTGATGCAATTCTGTATAATCTAATAATCGATTAACACCAAGAGGTCTAATGCATACCGGCTCTAATAGCACCAGCTACACAGTGAGGTAAAAGAAATACAGGCCCGTAATAATGATGTACGGGATTCAGCCTGACAACATCTCAAGATGGTGGTTGGTAGAAAGAAGTTTAACCCATTAAGAAAATGATCCTACACGTCATGTGCATTCGCAAAGGAGAAGATGACCTATAACTAGTTAAGTTTTTAATTGGCTCAGTCCATCCAGCAGAGAGTAAGAACCTTCCTGCCACACCGATCAGGCATGACATTATGACCACCTTCTAAGGCACATATTTTTTCTTTTTCCTAAATAAATTTTCTTCAGGTTATAAAAATCTTCCTTATTGTCACACAGTTTTTTGCATGCTGATGAGCTGTTGATTGCTGATTCTTCGATCTCTCTGGAGGATGTGTTTTTTGATGCTTTAGCGTTTTATGAATGAGAAAAAAATATTCCGTGCAGACTACAACCTTTACGGTAGCCGGTCACGTTGCTATTGGCATTACAGACATAGCAGTTTAAATATGAATAAATATCTCAAAATAAATAAAACCATAATTCATCTTGATAATAAAGCTGTATATGTCCCCGAATTTTAATTCAGAAATCTGGTCCTTATCATAATGTCAAAGATGAGACATACCTATAATGCTAGCTGTGCATTAGCTAGCCATAACATAATGCATTATGGCAGCAGCGGCTAGCTAAAGTATAACCAGTCCTGTGAAGGGCTAGCTAGCTAGCTATATATGCTCTAACCTGTTTCACCTGGGATGCTATCAAACACAAATCAACTACACAGTCTTGCTGCCAAGCTAGCATTTGGTGGTGCTACAGCTATCAAGTAAAACAGTGCCTGCACACTCATCTGTAATTTCAGGTCTATCATAGTCAGGGTTGACTGACACCAAGCAACTGAAACCATGTAAATGGTGCACGGTAAAGCCTTGGAGACATTTGCGTCCACAAGAAATGTCCTGAACTATAATACGCCTGCTTGTTTTAAATTTGACATCCACTGTTCTTCATCCTTCCATCATGGCGTCCATATATCGCTCAGGTGGAAGGTGACGTCACATGCAAAGGGCCAATGGTGCAACAGATCTGCAGGTGCTGTATTTAACCGCTGTGGTGAAGAAGGAGCTTCAAGGCAAAGATCTACCACTCAATCTAGGTTCTAACCCTCATCTATTACCGTGAACGTTGGGTAGTAACTAAAAGAATTGGACTGTGGACACAAGCAGCCGAACTGAGCTTCCTCCATAAAAATAGAGGCCTGATGAGGTAGTTCGGCCACTTCCCTGGATGGTCATTGTGGAGAGACCATAAACTTATAGGAGGAATTACACACTGACCCTGTCTGGCCTCAGAGAGCAAATGGAGCCCTCCCGAGGATCTCGAATGTGTTGATAGGAACAGAGAGAGGAAAGGGACTCAACTGCAAATACAGAGATATAAGTGAACTGATTTCATCACCTGTCAGGTTAACCGCTGATGTATGGTGCATTTAAAACGTAATGACAGACTGCGCAGGCATGAGATGTTTGTTTTCATGTTGTGTAAAGATAAAAATGAAACAATGATACTGTGGATTTGTCAGCCACTTTCTACTGAAATACTCCATCACTGCTAATGTGATGCAACGACTGGTAGAAGCTGATTCCATTCTCCTCCATTCCACTGTGGTGGAGAGAGGTTCTTGGAGATGTCGTGGCCGGGTCACACCAGGGACGACTGGGAGAATGGAACTTATTGTAATTTGGACGAACGTGCCTCCTGGTACATTCCCTCCAGAGCTCCATCATTAACACATTAGAGACTCACCGCCCTGTTGCTCTTTCACATTTTCCTGCAAGTCTGGACAGATCTACTGGACGACCACACCTATTCGCAATTAGCACGTAATGAATAAACAACCGATGCTGGGAACAGGCTGCATAATAAGACCGAATGGCACATTAGGGTTGCTTTAAATTTCTGCCGTGACTTGGACAAGACTGCTTCTTTCCGGTGTTTTACATGTTGCATGAACAAGGACGAATCTGGGATTTGCCCGTAGACCCTGATGCAGCCTTGATGCAGCATCATTTAGTATTATTTTTTACTGTCAGGTTGGGAAAATATCATTTCTGTATTTCTGGATAAACTGTGAGCACTGTCTTTTATTTTCCTTTGACTATCTACAAGTGAATTTCATCATCTCCTCAAGGCTCCTAATACATCATTACGCAAACCACATGTAAAAACAAGGGAATGTGACTGATCAGCACAAAGTCACAAGACTTATCGCCCCTAACATTTAACCGCCTCGAGGCTATTTTGTTCCTTCCCACAGGTGTTAGGAGTTAATGCCGCCGGTCCTGTGATGGTGCGCTTAGCTTCGCTCCCTTTAAGATGCCTCAGAAGCTTCGGGGGGACTGTGAACAACCGGCCCGACCGCCTTCATCTGGGTTAGGAATAACGGCGTTAACAACTTCTCACGCAGCACAGCCGCACAGGAGCACACAGGCTGCACACAACAAGGCAGACGGTGAGGCGGGAGGAATCCAACCAAGAGGCTCGAGACACTGATTCATTCAGTGAAAGGGTGGAATTACTTAATCTGTGTTTTTAAAAATTATTTGTTTGTGTCGAACAATAAAATTCAATGCTTGAAATATCTGATTTCCATACTTTTGCAGTTTTAAATGATAGAAAAAGACACATAAACGAGACAACAGCGCATTGATTGATTGATAACTTTTTCTTCCTGACATTTGTCTTGCATCCAAGACACTAATGTGGTCTCACAAGACCCTTAAGACGCCACCTGATTCAACTCATTGACAGACTGACGGATAAAAAAGCTCCTCAGTCTGTTTAATGTATTTTTGGGGAACTCTGTATCTCAGTATTTTGGATGGCAGCGGCTGGTGCTCTTCAAATAAAATATGTGTTGGGTATTTAGACAGAATATTACCAGCCAAGGACGACATCCTCAACCATGAGGACTGTGCATAAAAACCATTGAAAAAACATTAACAAAACAGGTTTACCTGTACTATAAGACCTTAGTCTCCTAGGAAAATAAATGCTGATAATTAATGTGTGGACTTCAAGATGGAGTGCATGGATACATGGATGCCACATGGACACCTAAATATTTATAGGACCTGCTCATGAACATAAATAGGATGTGTTGTGTTTTTATAACCAGAAACTTGTCAAACTGTTGAAGGGTAAGTTCATCCCAGTCAATACTTTCACACCACATAGAAAGTGCTTTATCCTATAAATATAAACGATAGTTATATGTGATTAGTTGTTTAATGAGAATCTGCTTCAGGGTATAAGATGATGGACATGTGCTGCCAGAGTTTATTCCTTCAGGTGAGTGCAGCATTTCATCGGTTTTATTGTCATGTTGGCTGCCTCTGGTAACAAAGATAATCATTTTAGTTTTAGAGTTGTATTGTGTCTGCTCTCTATATAATATAGACCAATCAGCCACAACATTAAAACCACCGACAGTAAATAACATTAATCATCTTGTGATAAATCAGTGTTCTACTGGGAAACTTTTGGACCTGGTGTTCATTCATGTAGATGTTACTTACGACATGTAGCCCCCACCTAGACCAGACCAGACCAGACACCCCCCACCCTCACCCCACAGCAGTGACACTCCTTGATGCAGGCACCCACACAGAAATGGTTTAGGAACAACTCAAAAACACATGAAGAACAGCACAAGGTGTTGACCTGGCCTCCAAATCCACTAGATCCCAAACTGATCAAGTATCTGTGGGATGATCCACAGAGGCCCCTCCCCTCAAATGCCCCCAACTAACAACATTGTGTTACCAGACACCACAGGAATCCCTCAGAAGGTCCATGTCCAGTCACAACTGGAGAAAACAAGGGAGACCTACACAGTATTAGAAAGGTGGAGAATAAAACTACATGCAGAATTAGACTTCCTGATGAGACTGGTTCATGTGATTGGTGAATCTCTGTCAGGGGTTATGATAATACTTTGATTTTAAACTGAACTGCATTCTCAGCATAGACACTGAAAGTAAATAAGAAAGAAAAAAGAAAAACAGCTGACAACAACCAGGGAATGTGAGCTAGCATGAAATAAAAATGAAGACAAAAGCAACACCAGAGGTAACAAGACCAATTGTTAATGTTTTCTCCTCCTCTGGGCCTTGGATAATAATGGTACGATGGATTTTTCAGGGTTAAACAGCTGGATGATGTGGAGGTGCCTCTGCAGACATACCTCTGGCCTGTAGAGGAGCGTTGAGGCCGGACAGGCCAATCCTCAGACCTCAGCCTGGACACTCGCACATAGTAACGACATCTGGATACAAGCAGACTTCACAGCAGTGGTCATTATAAACTGACACCGCGGGCCAGCAACACAAAGGAGAGGAATCAATAATTTAGCAAGATTTTAAAACACAGTTTGGGAGACGAACGCTGCTCCACCCAGAATTTAAAATATGTTATGAATCCAACATTAGAATAAATCTGATGGGCCTCAGCTCCGGAGTGGATGTCATGTTTTTTAGAGTGAAACAAAGACCCCCGTGCAGCTCTGGTGGGAACAGGCCAAGGATTACAGACACGCTATGTGGTCACATTTAGGGATACATCATGTATGCATTCTTTATAATTCAACAACACATTTTAATGTGTTGTTAAACTGTGGTGCACTTTAAATGATTTGAAGCATCTTAAGCGTTACACAGAGTTGCAAATAACGCTCTGATTAAAACATCAACACTTCCTCAGTGTGTTGAAGGATGCATGTGCAGCGGCGGCCACCAGGGGGGAGATGTGAGTCCGTTTCTTATCTCCGTGCAGCCAGCAGGAGCTGCTGATGCATTTGACTCAGAAATCGAAGGAGCTTTGCAGAAACTGCTGTCCTGTTATAGGTTTTTGAGCCGGACTGAGAACCTGCAAATGTCGTCTTGTTTTCAAACAGGAGGCCACTCAGCTCCCAATGTTCCCAGGCATGGGCTACACCAGTAAGGGTTTCCACCTCCGCTGGTAATAGCAACCTCAGCTAATTAACCACAGGCATTTAATTTGAGCCAGAGGAGACCTGAGCCCAGCTCCTAAATGTCCCTGGAGGAAACAGGGATGAGAGGCGAAGGGGGGGGGGGGGACCAATAAAAAGGAACGTGGTTTAAGTTCGAGGGGCCGGGGGGGGGCAGAGGTTTGGTCCTGAGCACCTGTCACATGCAGCCTGTGAGCAATGAATGCTATTGATGAACGGGACAAGGTCAGCCATGGCCACACCGGGGGCCTCCCCTCAGCATCTTTGGATCTCCGGTGCAAAGCCGAGGGGCGGGGGGTTGTTGGACACCTGTCAATCAGGACGGGAAGGGAAACAATGTGGACTTGGCTACTGTGTCCGAGCCGTAAGACAGTTAATCTGGCCCAAGGCGCGCTCAGGACATTCTCACGGAAACCCTCATAACAAGATAATGATCTTACACCAGCACCGGGAAACATTTTGCACACTAGCACATTATAAAGGGTGGGATGAGTAACATGCTCCTCAGCAGGAAGAGAACTTTGGATTCTTCGTGTGGTTTTTGTGGAGAAACCGAGCTCTACCAAGAGCTCTGGTTTGTGTGAATGATGACTGACGAAGACACAGGCATGACGCATGAGTCAATTATACTTTCTTTTATTACTTTGCGAATTTGCACCATGGATGAGGATTGACCCGACCTCTGAAAGCCCAATTTTGTGTTGCCACAGCTTGGTAGTGGGAGGCCTTTCAACCAAACCACACCCGCATCAGAAAATAGTTCACATAGACACATTAGGACCGAAGTCAGGCTCAGGCCGACTCTTCTTGTGAGTTTGGAATTAGAGCATAACTCTCGTTGCCTTTTTGTCGTCAGCCTGATGAAGCAGAACCACTCCAACTTCCACCTGAACTAAAGCGTAATCAGCCAGAATAATTAAGAGCATCTGTGCGCTTTTCTTTTCACCAGATTCCTCAGATCGACCGGATGTGTCTCAAATGTATATAGCATATCCTCTTCTGCTATTTTCAATGGACAAGTGTTTTTACACTGACTAGTGTGGTGACAGCCAGTGAACTAGACACGTACTCATTATTGTCAAATATTTAGCTGTGAATTAGACACTTGATCTTTTCTGCTCTTGCATTTGGGTTTTACGGTTGTGGTTTTACCTCAAAATGCTGCAGACAGAGTTTAGTTAGTGCATCATCTGGTCAAATGCACCAGATGTTAAATGAGATTCTAGTGAAAAGCATGTTTGGATTGATCCTTGCCGTGGTCCTTAATGCTTGGGAACCCATTTGACCATTTGATAACTTTTAACGTGAGCTACGAAATGCATGACCTTAACGTCCACATGCAAAGACATTCACTCATCTCTCATCAGTTTGTAGCTGACAGTTGGAGCTGGAGGATGTTTCAGGTTAACTGTTTTCTGGGTAATTCCCTCGCACAGAGCTCCAGGAGCTGACGTCACCCTGCACCGTTAATCACAGCGCCGCCATATTGGCAGCAAAGCGCCCTCTTCTAATGACTGTTCGGTTGACAAAATGGAAATCGTTTTATAGGATTCCCAAAGATCCTGCAGGACGGCAGATTGATGTAATAAAACGCCCGTTGCGTTATGCAGCCGCTGCGACAGCGTAACGGTGACGGAGAGGCGCTGTTTTTAGCCGATAATCTCATGAAGCCTGACTGCGTCCATTGATACCCCTCCAGGCTCTCGAATGCTTTCAGCGACTTTGGAGAAGGACGAAGGAAAGTTAATGAGGTAGTTCTATATATCTGGACACTGGAGGTCAGGAACATCGTCCCCGACGGCTGTTTTAATGCTCAGTCTGTGATATGTAATCTGTTCAAAGTGCAGCCTGAAATCAGCGCTGGTGCCGCTCATTTTTTCCTCAGATTTTCTTGCCAATATGGCGGCGTCAACAAAAACAACAAAAAGAAAAAAGTCACATGACGCCCGAAGCTCTATACTTCCAATCTGGTTCCACCTGACTCTCCAAGCCTCCTATCAATGCAAGGTGACTACCTGGTTGCGTCGTATGCCAATTAACTGTATCAAATGCCCAACGAAGTGGTACCATCAAGTTTTATCAAGATTTCGTGGTCTAGATTCAGATTCAGATTCAACTTTATTAATCCCACCGGGGGCAAATGGTCAATAAATAGATAAAACTAAACTAAAACAACCAGATAAAAAGATTATATAGCAGTTAAGAGATGAATGGCAGAGCAGAGTGAACCAGAGACCAGAGGGCAACAGAGAAAATTCACTGGCAAACACATGAGGAGAAGTTAAAAATGTGCGAATTCTCTCAAACAGTGCGTTTTTATCATAACTTTCATGCGTCCAACCAAGTGACAAACGGTGCAGCTGCCAAATTTTTATTAAACTCGTCTCTTGGCGATGAACTGATTCAGTTCGGTTTCTAATCTAACGTGATGTTCTGCATTCAGTCGGATCGTTCTTCATAACGTCGTACATCCCATCTCATCCCATATCCTACAGACAATGTGCCATCCAGTCTTTATGTGAGCCCACAGGTGTTAGCATGTGTGACGTGATACTGGCCGATTCTCGCTGGGGAGGTCTGGGCGATCTTTTCTGGCTGCCGGCTAAGCTCCCCTTAGGAAATGGCATTAGTTCAGGGAAAAGATGGGACGTCCCATGAAACCCTCGGCGAACCCATGTGGGACTGACCCCTGGCCTCCCGTCTGAGAGAGGACACTGGAGGCGGTGGCGGCGATGGGGGGGGCAAGAAGGACACCAGGATGATTGAATTCAGTTTTTTTTGCTCAAGGAGGGGGGTTTGAGGATTTAGCAAGATATCACCCCCCCCCCCCTCCTTTCCCTCCTCCTCTTCTTCCCTCTGTCATCCACAGGACCTTGCAGCTGTCCCTTTTCCCTCTAATTTTTCTCTGTCAGATTTCAGCCTATAATTAGCAGAAAGACCTCAGTGACTCTCCGCACACATGTGAGTGTGTGCCTAGGCAGCCCAGAACTAATGGTCTAAATCCACCCCCATGCACACATTATCCCCCCCCCCCGTCCCCCCCCCCCCCCCCCCCCCCCCCCCGCCCAGCCTCCAGATTTCAAGAGTGACAGGTTCACATGTAGAGACTTCAAGCTGAACTCCGTTCTCACTGGCCGTGCTGCCTTAAAGGGCAACCCCGGCGAGGTCTCCACCACGGTGCCAAGGGGCATCCATAAGCCCCCCCAAGGAGTCCGCCACCCCCCCCCCCAAACCCCCTCCACCCACCCCTGCCCGGCATTCCTGCCGTGGCATGGAGCCCCCACCTGCTGCCCGCATAGCATTTAAAGACCGGTTTAATAGAAGCGGCAAAGATTCAGGGTGGGTAGAGTCACAGAGGGAACAGAGCAAGCGCTTGTCGTGACTTCATGCGAAACATCAGGAAACTCTGAGACCTTTTTCCATTACATCCCATCCGAGCCCGTCGCTTGTGTAATGGAAGAGCAAGGTCGCGCGGTTTGTCCGCGATGAGCCAGGGCGCTGTCCTGCCGGGGGTGTGTGTGCGCCTGAGCCCGGTTCGTCTCCGAGTCCTTCCCAGAATTCAATTAGCGACGCCACCTGTTAGCACTTCGCCTCCTTCGCCCGGAGAACAAGTCAAGACAAATGAAACTAACACCGGACATAGTGTCAAATTCGAGTATATGTTCATTGTGACATCAATGTTTTTTTATTTTTGTGTTTTCAGATTCTCTAGTAAAATAACTTTATTAATAATGGTTATTATACTTCAAGGGCTTTACGTCAGGTTACAACTTCATTACGGGTTCTGGTGACCCCCCCCCCCCCCCCCCCCCCCCGAGTAAATCCCAGCAAAGCTTTGCACAGCTCCAACCTGATCTAATGAGCCACATAACTGAAAACACCTGTGGGCAAATACAGAGGCCATCACATGAGCAAATGTAAAATTTGGAAAACCCTGTAAAATTAAAAGGGGAGTCTATAAAATTGTGGGGGGAAAAAAGGGTAGAGAATTGGATTATTATGTAGTTTAATATGTTATATAGCAGCTTTATACATGTTTGCATGAAAAAAAACATATTTGCACTTGATATTAATCCTATTTGACTTAACGTCAAATGAAAGGAAAGCGACTGAAGCTAAAACTCGAGTCCCGTGCAGCAAATTACGAACCAAAGGTAATAGTTAATAAATCATTTATCCTCGTCACGACTCAAATCACACAGAAATAGTAACTTCTGCTCAGAAAGCATCGCTCCCCATATAAACACATGCCGTGTGGGGGGGTTTGGGTGGGGGTGGGGGCGCAGTATATTTTTCATGGAAGTGGAAGAAGGTCAGAGCAGATATCGCCGCAGCCTGAAATCCAAGCATAACTATTTCCAGTGTAATACCAAAGCATAAGTCAGCGTGCAAAATGAGACAAATGCCGCCCCACATTTCGGACGTGGCAATATTTCCGCGGAAACACGACACTCATCCTAGAGTAAACCGTGTCGTTAAAGGTATTACGAAGTCATTCTTTTCCCCCTTTTTCTCACACTTCATTTGGGCATTACTCTCGTTTACGGAGGCTTTCTGTGGTTATGGTGGATTTGTGTGGTTTATCAAGTTTTCCTGGCTTTTCTCCCCTTGAACCCACAACACTAAATCACACATTTGTGTAAACAGATGTGGGTTTTTACCCACCATGACGTACAAATTGTACAGGGCACCTTTTCAGTTTTTGTTACAGGGCGAGTTTTGATTGATTCAGGACTGTGACGCTTTTTTTTTTTTGCTTTTTTTTTTTTCGCCAGCACCTACGGGAAAGTGCACAACTGTAGTCTGTCCTTAAACTCCAGACCAAAGCTATCATTCATTCAGAAATGTTTTTGGCCTTTGGTCTCATCAAGTTCTCCCCTTGGCCTCGATTCACTCGGCTCTGCCTCGCGCACACACGGTTTAATGAGAGCAGAAACGGGCTAAAGTTAGAAACACAGAAAGTACAATGTTGGCAGGGAGCAAAAAACTCAAATGAGGTTTAGGAAGACGAGTGAAGGAGGGAAAAACAAAACAATAAAAACATTAAGTCGCTGCAGCTTGATTGACAGGTTCATGTGGGGAGATCTTTACCGTAGCAACATAACTTTGGTTGCTAGGAATAACACGAGCAGATGGATGGAGCGTTTGATTTTCCGCACTGACCGACAGCTACAGCAGCATCTGCTGCTGTGTTTATTTGTGTGCGTCAGCATGTGTGCGCTTACATCTGAGTTAGAGTATATGTGAGCCACCGTGGCCATGTGTACACGGGGGGGGGGAGTAGGGGGGACCTTGATTCTCCACGCTCGGGTTTTTTGGCACGGCAGAAAAGTATTAGATTCAGGGGACAAATAATTAACTGACATCAGCTGGTGAGGTCTGCTTGAAAGGTTGCCGCTACAAATATAGCCACTTTTTTTTTTTTTTTTTTTGTACCAATAAATCGTGGCCGCTGCAGCCCGAGGCCCGTTTGGATTGACAGAAAACGCTGCCTGGCATCCGCGACGCTGCCTGATGAATGTGACAGAGAGGTCTGTCGAGCGTGAACCGAAATAGAACATCAAACGGTGGGAGACAACGAGCAAAACAACGCGGACTCGACTGGACGGCCCCGGCCTGCGACGTCCAACGGGGGAATTCGCCCGGTGTCCTGACACACTGGAGGACACGAGGAGTCCCACAAACCCCCCCTTTAAAACACTTTAAGTCTTTTTAAAGGATCTCGGCCTGATCATGATCAAGATCACAACAGGGTCAGAGGTGAATAGTGGTGGATTTTATTTAATTTTTTAGTCAAAGTGTAGTTGCAATTTCTGCAGGGAGAGACTTTTATTAGTGTGTCTAAATACTTTTACACTACACTGGGCATCCACTGCATACAGTTTATTTTATTTTATTTTTTTTTTTTTTTGCAGCGTCCTAATGTCTGCCGTTGGAATAAATGTTGAAATGCATTCACTACATGCTGAAAGTTTGGAAGCAAGATCAAATTTGCACATGAAACAATATTTTCTTCAGTACATTTATTACATTTATTACATCATTATTACATAAAGAGTAATTTATCAGAAGATGTTTTTATTTTTAATTTTGCACTGAAATTGTGACTCTTGCAAATCCCCTCGACCCTAAAACTGAGCCCCAGAACATTTATTCAGCAAAGATCCAGTCACATTAATGTTCACCTGAAGGTAAACTGAGGAAAATGGTTCGTATCAATAAAAGTAAAGTCTGATCATGTAGTAAATACGTCCCAGAAATATATAGAACTCATGCTGGAAGTTGGAAGTTGCTTCCAAACTTCAACATATTTAGCTCAGAGCATAAAATAAGTAACTGCAATAAACTTTGAAAAGGGGCCGTTAAACTTCAATCAAAATATCACATTATTTGTACATTTTAAAGGGTAAACTGTGCCGAAAGTAAAATATTTTATATGCATATGTAAAATGCACTTGTCTGGTATTACGGGAAAATAAAAGTGTGGGCGCACACACGTGAGAAGACGATGAGTGGTCCCAGTGTTTGCTGCGAACGGCGGCTGCAGCAGCAGCTTCACCTCCTGTAATACACGTGTGAAGACTGTCAGTAAACACCTCAAAGCATCAGGGTGTTGAGAGACAGAACCGAGGCGGCCCGGGCACCCGTCAGTAACGGGGTGATATGTGTGAAGCCGCCCCCGGGCGCAACGCCGCCGCCGCCACGGCGCCATCACTGGCACCAGAAACCGGAGCAACAGCTGGAGAGAAGACAAGCAGCACTGGTTTTCCGATCAGGTGTATTGGCACCGGGCTCTTTAGCGGTTTAAGCGTCCCGGTGTCATAAAATTAGCACCTTTCTGAAAAGACGGAGGGCGATGTTTGGAGAGGAGCCGGCCGGCGGTGCGGGGGGCGGGGATGTCTTGGCAGCCGCCGCGTGGTTCGGTGGGGCCGCGGTTAATGATGAAGCTGATGATATTTCTGCTTTTATTGACCTGTCAGTTCTTATCAGAGGGTTTCTCTGTAAACAGCCGCGGACGCCTGGCAGCGCTGAGCTCCTGGAAAGATGACCGGGACAGCGGCGGTGACAGCGTCTCAGCGGAGAACACAAGCCATTGTGTTAGAACTACGAGTTAAACGGGAGAATGAAACCTCGGATTCCAACTTGGACGTTTGAGTCACCTATTGGCTTGTTCCCTCTCGCTAAATATACACGACTACTGAATTACTCTGAGTAAGCGTTTTGCAAATGTATCAACTCAAGGCCTTTTCTCTTCTGCCTCAGAAACACATCCATCATCCGGCGTTGCCAAAGTCAGCCTAATTTCTTTTCCTGAGTTGAAAAAAAAAAGACTCATAAAAGTCAACTTATCGTACAATACAATGTCTTCTCCCGTGGCCAAATCGCTCAGACACAAACAGCTTCACATTAAACACACAGAGGCCGCCTCACAAACGCGTTACGCTCCGTAAACAAGGTACAAATCCTGACAACTTTGCACACAAAGTTGAGCTCAATCTCAGCCTCCAAAGTAAACCATCCTCCCTGGTCCAGCACTTGGCTTTCACAAAGGCCCACTGTAGTTATCACCTAAAGTGTGAACGGACTTGCTCCCTGCGCTTTTTTTCATAAACAATGTGAAAAGCCAAGGAAAACACCGTAATCTCATTTATTTACCTTTTAAATAAATAATGAAAAAAAGAAAAAGATGTAATCTCTGGCATCGGAGTATCTCTCCATCTCTCAGCGTATCTCGGGCCAAAACAGGGTGAACTTTGGTGTGGCACATTTTTACTCACCTCCTCCTCCTCCTCCTCCTCCTCCTCCTCCCACGGTCCCCGCTCTCTGATTTCCAAACGCTTTTATTTGATTTGCACATTCCTGCGCCGCGGCTCGCTGAGATTGAAAGGCTTGGGGGGGGAGCAGCGGTGTTAGCCCTGAAGGCTAGTAGTGAAGTCGGCTCGTGACCAGAATGTGGACGCGTAACAGCGGGGTCGGGGTAAATGAATGTACCGGCAGTAGCTCGGAGGCTAACAGAGGGATACTGTGGCTCTGCTGTGTGTGCGTTAATGTGTATAACAGTGTGATTGTGAAGGGGCGAGAGATTAGTTTCTTACATACGAGACTGAGCCTGTGGAAGAAGTGAAGTGAAGTGATATGAGGAGCGACTGTAGAAACACGATAGAGACGGGATCAGGAAAAGAGGAAAGTGTAACTAAGCTAAACTACGTATTATATATTTCTCATGTACTTTCATTTCTAATAACAACATGGAGCGAGTAAAATTATTTGCAGACCTCAAAATGGGAGAAATGTGTGCACAAACTGATCAGGCGTAACATTACGACCACCTTGCTAATATTGTGTAGGTCTCACTTGTGCCTCAAAAACAGTTGTGACTCATCAGAGAATCAAGATCAAGAAGTTTTATTTACCATCTGTAAATACACACGTAACTCCTGTACGGGTCAACACCTTGTGCTGTTCTTCATGTTCTTTTTGAGTTGTTTTTGTGTGTCTGCGTCAGGCTGCATCCTGGAGGCTGGAGGTGGCTAAAGCTGTAATCAGGCAAAAACTTTTTCAACTGGTAACATGAAAGTTAATTAAGTTTTTCCATCTTAAGTTTGCCAGTTAGATTAAACTGATTCCAGAACGGCCTGAGCTGGACCTGAACCCGGGAGGCGAACGTGTTCCATAACATGGCACAAACGCAGTGCGTGTGAAGCGTGTTTAATGTTCAGCATATTAATCTAATGAGGGAGAAATAAATAAATTGATTTATTTACGAATTTCAGAACAAAGAAAAAAAAAAACTAGAAAAAAAAAACACAGCCAAAAGGAGCCAAATGTTTTTCTGAAAAAAGAAACTTAACTCACACACTTTGATTGAATAATAGTGGGTTAATCGAACAAAGAGTAAGTTGAAGTTGATATAATCCACAAAAGTACACGACTGCCATGACTAAAGCAGAAAACTGACTTTCTGACTTCAACTTCTACACAAATACACTGTTTAGAGAGTCCAAACATTTAAATGTAAATGTTATTCGCTTCTCCTGTCAGTGGTCATAATGTTGTGGCTGATTGGTGTACATATGAGTTATTAGATTATTATAAGTCAATATATCACCTACTGTCCAGATAATTACAAACTGCACCTGAGAACAACCTGAATAAAAAAAAAATAATAATAATCCTTTATTTAATAATCCTTTGTGAGTGAAGTATCTTGTTTCTGATTGAACTTTTAATCTGATTATTTCTAGAGAACAGAGTCAAAGGGACCAGGAAGTTTAAATGTGACTGAACTTCACCAGTTCATTTACTCCCCACACATTATTTTTGTGCTTAAATCATTTGTCCGGTGCAGCTTTAAGGTTAAGGGACAAAAAAAAACATACTCCACGTCACACACACACACAGACACACACACACACAGACACACACACAGACACACACACACACACACACACACACAGAGACTCGGTGATAAATGTGTTGGACCACATGCAGGTGCACATACTGGTCGTCTGGTTCTCGCTGAGGCCTCCTGGTGAGAGATTGATGTGTGCGCTGAGGAATCTTCATGTGATGTGACGATATCTGGAACATGCGACGGCTGCCCGCCCCCCGGCCCCCGCGCGCCGCGGCTGCTCCGCGTCCTGCTTTTAGATTTCCACTGGCCTTTAATGTGAAAAGCCCACCCTGCTGTAATTTGCGCTCCTTCAAAACCGGGAATGACGGGAAAGGTTGCGGTGACCCTGCGGGCGAAACGGCCCCGGGCGGCGCAGCATTAAAAACGCACCTGACCGACGACCTGGTAACATAAACTTTACTGCGACCGCGAGCGTTCCCGTCCAGGAATATGCAGTGTCAGGACGGTTAATCTTTTAGCAGCTTACACGTCGCTTGAAATGTAATATACATATAAAAATACCACAGTTTTATTGTTTTTTTTTTTAATACCACAAAAGGCAAAAACATAGTTCTAATAAGGACAAAGCCGAGTGTAAGAAACTGATTCAGCGCTAAATGAAATATGCAGCGATCCTAACGTTGAATTAAAGTAAAAGGTCTATTACTATGCAGGCTTTCTATTTATGTACAATGTTCATTGTACATATGCTCTGTACCTTTGCCGTCTATGTATATCTCCATCTGGCCCAACAGGTGCAACCTTGCATGCAGCTGAAGCGCTCTGGAAATGTATCCCCATAAATCAATTTAGATATAATTACAGACAACACTATTTATCAGTCAGCGTGGGCTCATATCATGTCTTCTGAAATGATTATCATAGCGAGCTATTTTCACTGATGGAGCGATCAAATCGTGAGCTACTTTGGTCTCCTTCTATTTCCTCCAGCGTCGCTTCGAGCGCTTACCTTGAGACGAGGGGCCGACGCTCGGTGATTTATTATTAGGGCGCGCCGCTATGTGTTAATGCATACAGCACAGTGTGTACGGCCGAGCACTGACATATGTAAGACACTAATACGTAGAGCGGGATTAGGACTCGGATCTCCCCACGTTAAAATACGTGTTTTAATTTGCTGCAAGATTCTTAACGGATGAATCTGCGTGACAAAGGGCTTGGCTCATCTTATATTTTCAACGTGATCGTGTTCGCGTCAGATTTATGACGAGAAACAAACATTTAAAAACAAAAAAATTTAAATGTTACTTTGAACCTTGACCTGGTGCAGAGGGGGACTAGAACATGCATCTGTGTTCCCAGTTAAATCTCAACAACTAATTAAAGGTTTGAACAATTTTAAAACCTCCAGACACAAAGTTAGTTAGTTAAAGTACACCGATCAGGCGTAACATTATGACCACCTTCCTAATATTGTGTCCCTCCCCCAAAACAGTTGTGACTCATCAGAGGACGGACATGGACCTTCTTCTTCTATGTCTGGTCTGGTCTAGGTGGGTCTTACATGTCTAAGTAACATCCACATGAATTAATACCAAGTCCAAAAGTTTCCCAGCAGAACAATGAATTATCACAACATTATTTTAATGCAAAAGCAGAATTGGAAACGATGAAATCCCAGTGTCCTTATACGAGTGCTTGTGCATTTGTCACATTTTCGTGTCATATCAAACTAGAAAAGTTAATAAGCATAAATAAACAAGTGTATTGACCCTTCGCTACCAGTTCATGTCAGACAGAAGTGTCCCCATATGAGGACAACAGGACTAAATGAAGCAGAATAAGCTGCAACAAACCTTAAACTTAACGTCCCCATATGAGGACGCCGGGTCTCAGGAGGTTAATATAACGTAATAACTAACAGTGACTTACTACTCTTAGTAACTTAGATGCGTTACTCTAATCTGACCACATTTTTTTAGTAATCAGATTAATAATTAATTAATTTTTTTCCCATTTTATATGTTTGCTTTCCTCTTGGGTCTCGGGGAGCGACGTCACGTACGCCACAAGTCACGTTTTCAGCATGAGGACAACTCACATGTAACACCACACAGCACGTAACAACACACCAACCACACAAACATAACAACAATGGAGGGAGGAGAGACATGAGAGTTTTGAAGCTGTAAATACCTCCAGTGGAGTCGTGGTTAGAGGCGCAGCTCGGAGGCCGAAGAGTCAGAGGTTCACCTCCCCAAAGACAAAAAAAAAAGTTTCTAAGTCAAGACTTTGGAGCAAAACCAGTAAGTTTGGGGGAGTTGAAGTAGTTAGTTTGGCAGTACAGTAAGTTTTCACTGTTTTTCAGGCCAAGGACCCCAAACTGACGGAGCGATTAAGTAGAAACACCCCACCTACTATAGGTGTTCTATGTTAAAGTCATCCTAGTGCTACTTATAAATGTACATTATTATTATCATTTCACGGATCAAGTAATAGTAAAGTAACTAACTTACTTTTTCAACGTAACTGTGGCAACACTGCTAATTAATGTGTGTTGACATTTTTGTTGCAGCCAAGTTGAGAAACCACATGTTCGGTGACTGTTGGAGAGTTAGACTTGAAAAGGGTGAATTTGTGCAACAAAGAGTAACACACAAAAGCAAATATTAAATTTGGGATTCAATATAAATATATGTTATAGATATAGAATATAAAATAAAATGACACAGCAGCAAAGACGTAAATTAAACAGAGGCAGAAATGTGCTGCTGTTTGCACAATAAACAAGCTGTAAATACAAAGCGTTCTGACATTCACACGTTGCAGCGCTGCCAAACCCGTCAGGAAAAATGGAACAAAGATGGATGACGCTCTCATTAACTCACCATCACGCAGCTACTGGTCCAGCTCGGCCGTGGTGAGGGACTGAACTTATGTGACACGCGGAGGCCGGGAAAGTGCTGATTAATTAGAAGCCAACTAATTGGTGTTCGTCTGAAATAAACGTAACGACCTGCTGACACCCAGTATGAGCGGTGTAAACGATCGGGCCCATGGCACTATGACAGACGGCCGGGGCAGGAATGACAGTGGAGAGAGGGAGAGGGAGAGGAATGGTGTATAATATTACATTTTATGCACAGATGACTAGTTTAACAGGACCGACAGGGACGTGATCCGATATAGACGGATGAGATCTGTCCTCGGATCTGATCGTGCCTCTGGTTTGGTTTTAGGTCGAGCAGAACGTTGGCTCAGGCTGCTTACAAGGTATTTGGCGCAAAAACACAAGCATATTCCAGCTCTGACTAAACAGCTGTTTATTTTTTTTAAAACCATTTGGACGTGTGAGTTTGGGCTTCATGAAACTTTCCTCCCTAAATTAAAGAGTCGTTTGTTGGAGATAAGATTCAAGATTCAATTTGTGCTCATTCGCACTTCTACAATGTGTTAATAAAAACATTCATAAGGTGTGAAATACTGTTTCTCTTGGTCTCACTGACAATACTATTACTACAGACCTCTTCACAAATACTCAAACAGCCTGTAAACAGCAGTTAGCATATTTCAACTGACTGTTTTGGCAAGAATAGACGAGGAAAACGCAGATTTTAGAGAATATTCTAAACTAAACAACAAAGATATCACAAGAACTAAGTGGAACCACTGTGGAGGATAACGTAGTAAATGCAACTTCTGCTTGGACACCCCTGCAGTTAGCTTTGCGTTGTGTTAGCTAGCAGTTAGCATTAGCATTAACATGCAAGAATCCCTCAAATAATGCTTAACTAGGATTTAGTCTAACCCATAACGTTATCCAGGCTGAAACAGATGATGCATCAGATATTAATCTTACCTGATAAAAAAGTTCACGTTGTTGTTGATTGTCTCGCTCCAATCCTTCTTTTAATCGCCACAGTCAAAGTCGTCTATGACTGGCAGCGACTGGTATGTGATAAAACTTCAAGTTGGTGTTTTTGATTTTTTTTTTGGTTCTGGCACCAAAAATATAACAAAAGACATTTACACCGTTGAAAGTGACAGCGTTCGCCTCAAGCTTCCCTCCGTTTCGCCTCCAGCTAACGTTGTGACATCATAGCGACGTAGGCCATGAAGGGTAAATAACACCTTGGGACAATTCAATGTTCTGCTGGGAAACTTTTGGACCTGGTATTCATTCATATGGATGTTACTTAGACATGTAGCACCCACCTAGACCAGACTAGACCCCCCCATCCCATAGCAATGACACTCCTTGGTGGCAGCAGGATGCAGGATTAAGAGCTGACTATGCAACGAATGAATAATGTTGTGCAAAGATACTTTAGAGGCTAGCCGTAGGTGCAAGATTTAACTGGATTAACATGATTGTTGACAGAACGAGTGTCATTTCTGCTAGAATCAGTAGTGATGATGATTTCAAACTCCCACAGATGCATGTGGTGCAGAATATCACAAATACACACTCTTTTTTATTACTATTATACACGTCATGTTTGGAAGAGATGGAGCAATAAAGTTTTTAGAAGACAGACTTTATCTATCAAGAGTAAATCACATTGTCACAATTATTATCACATATTTTATTACAACTTTAAAGGTTGTGCAATATTTGTTGCGTCCATCTCGGCAGCCATCTCTGGCTTGTGCAAGGTTTGGGATGACGTATTGTGTTTGTGTTTAACTTTGAGCAAAGAAGTAGTTTCTCATTGTTACAGCACCAGAAAATGTCTTCGCTTTGGGCGAACAAAATGTGTTTCTGCCATGGCATGACTACAGTCTGCATCCCACCTAAAGCCAACTACTGATGCTGGCTTCTTTTAAGCATGACCACTCTAACCAAGTATTATTTTCAACCACAATCCAATTACACACAAATGATGACGTAAGGCGCTGCATGGACAATCAAATCTGCAGGAGCTTTTCACAGAATTTTTAATCCCTCTCAACTCAGCCAAGTCTTTACTATCCTTCAGCTCATTGTCTTGTTTTCATGCCTTAAAAAGTCTGTTTTTTTACTTTAATTCACAATTTAGTTTAGTGGCATCCGCCGTCCGTCCAACGCAAAACAGGTGGCACCTTCAGCGGTTACCAGTGAGTCACGTATTTCCCTTGGGAGGTGGTGGAGACACAAAAACAGAACCAAAAGAAGAGTGTACACCACCAGGGCAAAGGTTTTAGAACAGCATCAGTTTCCTCTGGTATAGTTGGTCAGAGATTCATCCTACAACAAGATAATGACCCAAAACTTTAGTCCAAACTCTACCAGAACTACATCAGGATAAAAACAAGATGGGAAACTTGAAAACATGGAGTGGACCATGGCCCAGTCTCTAGACTTTAAAGAAGAAGACGGTTACTGTGATGAGTCCAAAGTTTAGAATAGATTGTTTATTTGGTCTATGCTTTAATTTCGGAGTAAAATGAGACGTTAAACTGCTACATGTCAGTAAGAAAAGAAAGAAATACTTGGGTGTTCTAACACTTTTGACCGGTAGTGTTGGTCAGACCCGTGTCCAAGTGAATGCTAATGTTTATGTGTCTGCTGGATGTGTGAGGGTAACAGTTTGCTAACACATTCACCTTATCAACTTAAGAAGGTGATAATACTTCACAGCAGTGTTGGTACTCAACTGCACCCAAATAACTGATATTCATTTAAATAAATAATGACTTTTTAATGATTTTAAGAGCCACTGACAGGCCATGTTATCCCGAACATGAACTAATCTCACGAGTAGCTCATTCTGGTTTGATGTTTATTTTAGGTTGATATGCTTTGTAGTGGATATTGCCTTTTGTTTCAAATGCCTACTGGGAACTAAATTTACCAGACAGGACCACAAAAATCTGAAGGACTTCTATAAAAAGTGCAGCCAGTGGCAGATGATACGAACTTGCCGTGACCCTGTAAAACCTTGCTTGGCCCAGAGATGGTAAAGTAATTCTGGGGTTCACGCTCTCTCTCTCTCTCGCTCCTGTTTCCTCTCCGTCTTTCCCTGGTACTGAAACCCTATATCTGCAGCTCAGCCATCGCTGAGGTGATTAAAGCAGATCCGAGCCAACCGAGTGAAATGCAGTCTGCAGGAATGTTCCACTTGACCATCCAGAGCATACCAAGTGAGAACGAGAGGTGGTGTTTTGCGAGGAGGTTTAAGTTACACCAGACCTTCTAATGCCGTACCAGTCAACAAAACATTCAGACTAATAAAAAAAAAAGAAAAAAGAAAAAGGAAAAAAGAAATGACGGGGGTGGTGATGTCAGCCAAAATAGTCGGTGGGTGTGATGAAGGCCTTTGTGATAGTAATGGAAGCCCACTAGCATGAAGGCATGAACGTACACTACTTTAAATTTAGCTTTGTTTGTGTAGAGCAGTTGAAGTCGGTGGCATTAAAACAGTGAGAACTTAAAGTTAAAACAAGAAATGATTCATTATTATGATGATTAATTTGCAGATCATACATTCAAGATGTTGTTCAACAGAAATACAGTGAAGCTACTAAAATCACAGAATTTATTTAATGAATAAATAAAGAATAAAATTGCTGATAAAACTGCACATTGCTGCAAAGAGCCACTTGATAATCTGCTTCATCCATGATCCCTAATGGACAGTAAGTCCACTAAAACATCTGTTTTGCAATATCTCATCAATTCTGTAATTGTTCTAAACAAGTCATAATCGGACGACCAATTTGTTCCTATTTAGCTCTTTAAATGTGCATCATCAGGCGCCGCAGAGCAGAGTTTTAATGGAGTAAGTTTGTGTGTTCTATGTAAAGATGGCCACACACAGGTCTCCTGAAGGGCACCTCTGATCCTCAGCGTGCTGTGGTGCAGTTTCTGGCACCGTGTTGACATGACAAGTAAATAACATTTAAACCATCTTGTGCAAATTCATTGTTCTGCTGGGAAACATTTGGACCTGGCATTCATTCATGTGGATGTTACTTAGACATGTGGCCCCCACCTAGACCAGACCAGACCAGACCAGACCCCCCACCACATAATAATGACTCTCTAGAAGAGACTAGAAAGTACAACATGCAAAAATGGTTTAGGAACAACTCAAAAAAACACAAAGATCAGCACAGGGTGTTGACCTGGCCTCCAAATTCACTAGATCCCAAATTGATCAAGTATCTGTGGGATGATCCACAGAGAGAGGCCCCTCCCCTCAAACCATAGGACCCAAAGACCCCCCCACTAACCAGACACCACAGGACATGTCCATCCTCTGATGAGTTGTAACTGCTTTGGAGGCACAAGGGAGACCTCCACAATATTAGGAAGGTGGTCATAATGTTATGCCTGATCGGTGTAATAATACAGAATTCTTAAAGTACAAACATTCTAATGTTGCATTCATATTCATAAAGCATCACAGTGTCACCTGACTCAACAAAACAAGCTTCCAAATACGGCGCCGCCTCACCGACGCACAAAAAACAAAAAAACAAAACGTAAACCGATACGACTTCCTGTCTGTCGTTATTGGCAAACAAAAAAACCAAACACCTGCTTCTGCACACGGAGAAAGAGACGACACACTCACCTTCATCCCGGGGTCACAGTCACATTCTTTAGACGAAGACAGATCGCCCGTCGCACAGGTGTTCTCCCCCCCCCCCACCACCGCCATGTACTCACACATATGCCACCACATACGTAACTGTTCCTATCTGAACATGCATCACCAACGCTCGGCGTGAAGCTGAAATACTTTTTAAAATTGTTTTGTCGCAGAGTAGAGCAGCACATGTAGAAACTTCCTGCAGCCTAATCCTTCTATTAATCCGTCTGCTCGTTAAACGCCAAAGATTAATCGCTAATCGTTCAGCGTTTTTTATGCGCGACGCACATCGTGAGGCGGAAACGGTGACAGCCGGAACTCCCCCTACGCCAAAGCCCGCTCCGCTCGGAGCAGTTAATTAGCAAAGACGACATCTCCAACCAAGACATCACGCTGCGGAGAATCAAGGTGTTAAAACGGGGAACTGATTTATTAAGCTCTAATTGTTGGTGTGGATGTCTCTCCGTCAGACCGGGGGCTGAGGTTACTGACAGACTCCGCTGAGTGCTAACTTTTGTCAGCTGGCCGACGCGCGGTCGGACATTCATGAAATCTCCTGCCGGGGATGGAATATTTTCGAAAAGTCGCAAACTTGTTGCCACCACTCGAAAATTGCCCCTTGTGTCCTGGAGGGTTTAGCGTTGGTTTAGTTTTTTGCGGATGATTAATGACGAGAGAGAGAGGGTATGAAGGGAGGACGGACAGACGGAGTAGGTGGTTGCGGGCCTTTAAATATCCTGGCGTGGGGGGTCGGCAAGGGCGGCAACGGGGGTCAGGGCGCTCGCCTGCAGAGTGTGTTCACAGACCCGCACGCAGGACGCATGACTTACTGTAGATAGATGCAGGAGATTGCAGAGGCTCAAAAAAGTGAGGCTTGTCTGGGTGGGCTATTTGTGGAGCAGAAATTCAGCTCTGGACACTACTGTCATCCGATGATGGATCAGTGGGAGAGGAGCAGATCGGTGGGGGAGGAGGAGGAGGAGGAGGAGGACCGGGCATCTCGTTGCAACACACAGGTTCGGTGGGGAAAACAAATCCCAAAGTTCTGCACCGGATCCGAGCTCCGGTTTGTTTGGTTTGGTCTGAGCCCCGGGAGCCGAGCGGACGCTGCTTCCATGTGAGGAGTTTGTTCACTGGAAGGATCACGTTTCCAGGTCGAACACTAAAAACAAATACCAGTAAAAAAAAAAAAAAAAAAAAAAAAAATGCCTCGTCTGTAAACTTTTCTACGCTACAACACACGTTTATTAAAACTACGCCTCGTCCAACTATTCTTGGCTTTCCTCTGGTGTCTTTTGCTGCCACATAACTTTTTAAGTTCTTTTCCAGTCGCTACATTTGCATGCACAATCCAGTCGCTTGTAATCACCTTCTTACAATGCCCAGAAAAATACACATTTTTTAATATTAATGTAGCGAGCAACATAGCGAACAAAATGGGTCACTCAAGTCTAAACCACAAAAAATATATTGCACAACTCCACAAGGAACAGCAGGACTTCTGTTTTTGCTTTTTGGTCTTGAGGCACATTTATGTTTTGGGTAAATGTTGCAGAAATCCAGCAGAAACAGGAAGTAGCAGGATAGATACTGAAATATCGATACTTATGATACCTGGTCTTTATGCTCTAAAATCAATTCTCAAATAAAAATATCGATACTTACGATACTAAAGTAGTAACGTAAGAACAAAGTGGAAAGTAACTAAGTTACTGAGTTGTGGCAACACAACAAACCTTGTCAAACACAAACTCAGGTTAAACCACAACACAGAATACGAGGCATTTATGATGAGGACAGAAGAGGAGAGAACAGAGTCACAATTAAGATGAAAGGTTTCATTTTATAGTAGTTCTTAATGGTCTTATTATTTCACTCGTTTCTTTTTTAGTGTTTGGTTTGTTTAGCGTTTGGTTTTTCTGTTGTTGTATTATCTCGGCTGTGTAGTAAATGAGGCCACTACCTCAGTGTACTTATAAATAAATAAATAGCTATGATTTGAAATGCACAAGTTTTTTAGTTTTACCAGACAAACTAGGATGTATTTACAAAAAGTATCGGTATCAGATTGGTATCGCCGATACCAGTCTGAATTTTACTCAGTATCAGATCAGAAAGAAAATCTATGGTATCGAACAGGAAGATGTTTTCAACAAGTTCTAGTAAACCAGCGCTTTCTGAGGTCAGACTTGAAACCAGACCAACGTCCCCATGAACAATTCTCATGCAGAATAAAGTTAATCTGGACTTGAGAGTCTCTCCGTTGAGAACTAATTACGCTCCTGCAAAGATCTGCTCGGCTAATTCAACTATTTGTGCCGACTTTAAGTGGTGATGGACAGAAAAGTATCAGAAGAGTTGAATTTGAACACAGTGATTATAGTTATATAACTATGAAATTAATGCACAGGTGTTTTTCCCTCTTTATCGTTACAAAAAGCACTTTAATGGTGTGTTACCGGGCTCACACATGGAGAGGAATTTAATCTGACTCCAAAACAGAGCTAAAATCAAACTAAACATAGCTCTTCATTCATCACATTCTGAGAAACACAACAATTAATTTATTCACGTGCTTTTTTTCGTGTTTCCTGCACCTCTACCCTTCTCAGGTTCCCATCAGTAGCTGAACAGCTCGACTGGTTCTGGAATAGCACCAGTGACTCCAAGGTCAAAAGTCTGCAAAAGTCCACCCCCCCGACTCTAGGCCCACTCTCTGTGATTTATTTATCTGCTCTGAATTTACAACTTGTGAATTACTCTGCGTTAACAGCAGGACAAAAGAGGACGGAGAACCGAGGTGGATTAGGAGGAATAATAAGGCACAAATTAATGCACTGGCGTGTCTGTGTGTGAATATGCATTTGTACGAGCAGTGACAAGATATATTTGAGATTTTTTACTGCAGCTCCAGCTGATGTGTGTGTGTATGTGTGTGCATGTGTGTGCGCGCATTCCCCCCCCAGCCGGAGCACCTGGCTCAGAGGAGAGCTTATAAATTCCCACGATAAGGAGAGGGGAAGTGTCACATAGCTGGGTGTCATTTTTTTAAGATGTGAGGAAATACCGCCCAGCTTGATTTCTGTTTGAAATACAGCAACACTACAAGCACAGAGAAGTTTCTCATGCGGCACAAACTCTTTCTGACGTCGTCCAAGAGCTGAAAATGGTGGAACATTGTGCGAACTGTCCATACGAAACCTAATCCTTCCTCTCTGGTTTGATTATGTGGAGTTTTGGTGCATGTGTCCGTTGGTGATAACTAACCTGACGTCTCATATGGTTTGTTGCACAGAACCATCTGGGAAGTCGTCTTTAGAAACAGTTTGGACGTGGGCAGGCGGTTAGAAAAAGAAATTCTTGGCAGGTGATTAAATGAACCATCTGTCCATGAGTGTCTGTCATGTGTCACTTCTACGGGCTTGGATCAGTTGATCAATGAACCAGAAGACCTGGTAGGAAAGAGCCGTAAAGGGAATTCAACAAGCTGCAGTTTGAAGAGCTCAGTGTAGCCGGCAACTCCATAGTCTGTGTTATTCTTCATTGGGAGGATGTTAAATAAAAGGATGCACAAGTCCTTCCTACATCACAAGAACACGGCTGCAAGTAGTTCTTAACGACCAGCGTTGGGAATAACGCGTTACAAGAGTAATGCAATTACTGTAATGCATCACTTTTTGCTGTAACGCGGTAAAAAAAATAATTGTAATATTTTACTTGGCACAAATGTCAGTAATGTTACAATGGATTTTAAACCCAAAATAATTAAATGAGTTAAGTTGTGTGTTTTTTTGTTTGGTTTTTTACAAATTTGCGATGAGCAGAGGAGAAAAAAATCCAAGCAAATGTTAACTTCCTTCAGAGTCAAACTCCACACTCACCAGATGGATACAAGCTCATTATTTTTAGTTCGTCAGAGAAAAGGAAGAACATTATAGTAAAGTTCACTTTGTGTGCGAAACCAAAAGATTTCTGTACCTCGCAAAATAGCACAAGTAATTTAAAGAAACATGTAGCTTGGTGCAGCTTTCTTTAGGTGTTTGGTTACAATATACAGTAGTAGCTTCTAGCAATATTGATTTCAACATGAATTCAACCAAATTTACAGTATCTCTATCACAATGTGTCTTGCACCCTGAGCCATTACTGCTCCATTATAGTGTACTGACATATTGGTGAAAGTAACTTAAAAGTAATGTTATGCCTTACAATTCACAGACAGTAAAATTATCATGACACTAATTACTATGAAATCACAGTAACAAGTAATAAGTGATGCGTTGCTTTTTTTTATATAACTTTCCCAACGCTGCAAACAGTCAGTGCGTTTATATGCGAAGTTTAATCAAACTATGCTTGAAATTTGACTTTCTGAATGAGGTGTTGGGAACATTTCCTTCTCCTCCTCCACACTAGGTGGCGATATGTGTCTCTTCAGCGGGTTAATACGGCCCCCTTTCCAGTTGACTTATTACGTCACATAATAATAAATAAATGTTGTACATAATGTGTGCGCTACTTCTGGTGCAGATAAAATGGTGCTACCCCTCACGTGGTTCTTCTACCTGCTCTGTTTACCTTCTTCTTCTACAACCGCTTTCTTGGATATTTTTGTTCCGGGGTCATATGTTAGCGGTTGTGGCGAATTCGCACACGAGTTGTCCAGTTAAAAGTCAGATTAAGTGCATACATGGTGGTGAAAATCAATTTCCAATCTCATTATCTGGGCGTCTTAATCGTATAAGGAGAACTCTGATTTTAGTCGGAGTAACGCGTTTATATGCACCTAAGTTGTCCAGTTAAAGCCGGATCAGGGCAATAACCAGTTCCTTTTCACGTGCATGTAAATGTAGATCAGCCCCGAGCTTGTGGTTCAAATCCTGGCAACACGGATTGTGGTGTGAGCTTATGAATCTCACGAGAATCCAGCTGCTTGGCGAGGTAAGGCGATAAGCTTTCATTAAGTCCCCTGAGTTACAAACTGCTTCAAAATTCACTCACATAAAAGACACAGAGCGAATGTAGTTTTCTAAAACAAAACTATCTTAACCTGACAGGTAGTCTGTCCTTACTGGATGGTCAATAAGTTGATTTCAGGTAAAACCACTGGGGTTTGATGTTGGTGATGAGTTAAACCTATAAAATCAAATAAAAAATAAATAAATAAAAAAATCTAATGGAAGAACTGGACTAATTTTCTATACGTTCACCATTACAAACAACCTGCTTCACATTCTACGTTTGATACTAAAAATGTTTATGAATGCAGTCTCAAGCATATGTAATGATCTTATGTACATGAAGAAAAAAAACTGTAAAACTGTTAGAGACTTAAATGAACAAAAGTGTAATTTCATCACAAAAAGCTGAACTCTAGATTCACAGCCTAAAATCCCGGCCTCGACTTTTATAGAATTAGTAGATTACAGTATTCTGCAAATTATGTTTAACAATTAAACCCTGTATGCTAACCTCCTGAGACCCTGCGTCCTCATATGTGGACATTAAATTTTAGGTGTTATTGCAGCTTATTCTGCTTCATTTAAACCCGTTGTCCTCATGTGTGGACGCTTTAGTCTGCCATCTAGTGGTAGCAAAGGTTAAAACTTATTTATTTATGCTGATTAATGTTTCTAGTTTGATATGATGTGTATTTAACAAATTAGCAATTTTGCTAATTAGCAATAGTCGTTTGAGGATGTTGGGACTTCACTGTTTGCAATTCTGTCTTTGCTCAGTCATGTTTAGGTATTAAAATAAGCAGTTTTATATTGGTGACTTCTTTATAATATAAATAATACCAGTGTCCACATATGTGGACATCACCTTTTTCAAAAACTACTACTTCCTGTTCAAAGATGATGCTTAGTTTTTACATGTCCTAGGTCCTACTGATCCCAAGTACCTTGGAGAAATTAAAAACACACACCAAATCAAAGCTCTGGTCTCAGGAGGTTAAGGAAATATAACAAAACATGTTAAGTGTGATTGTTGCACCTGTTGTGTATTTCATTTTTTTGTTTTGTTTGTATGAGGTAATTGTACCGTGGGAACTAAAATGGAAACGTGACAGTCAGTGTTGGCCGATGCCTATTTTAATTCAATTTATTTTATTATTATCATTGCTTTGCTGCTTATTTGTAAATTGATTCTTGGGGTTTAAGTTATATAAGATTGTTCTTCTTCCTGCTATTGAATTGTTTAGTTTTTTAAAAAATAAAAATAATAATAAAAAAAAAATAATATGAAATGTGAAATGAAATCTTCCAGATATTTCCCTAATATCTGTTTCCTAAAATAACCCCTCTGTCAGAGCTGTGCCTGGATGCCTCCAGTAAAACCGGCTGCCCAAATAACTGCACCACCACACAGCCTCCCCGGTGTTGATGACAGTCTCCTATTAAAAGAGATGTTCCACACATAATCTCCTCATTAATTGGTTCTCGGGGAGAGAGATTCAGTCATTTCATTCTCTGGTCAACTGAGACCTGAGACGTGCTCCACATGTTATCACCGAACCAGACAGTTTATCAGAGCAGGTTTCCATGTAAATGAAAGGTTTACATCATCTTTATTAAGTGAATGATGGAGGGTGGCGGGTGGTTGGATCAAAGCCATTAGGGAGGAGGCACCGAAAAGGAAAGATTGCTCATCGCATGATAATTCAACACCTCGTTGTAAATGAATACATGCACAGTCACATGATCAGCAACAATCCACACACAAACAACTCTTCAACAAACACACTGATATCAGCCCAATGGACACACTGTCCAATCTCATTAAACTTTCTATTCAGAAGAATGAGACGTCTGGTCTCCATTTACAGTTTCTCCACAGTAATGATTTAGAGTTGAATGTGACAGTTAGAGAGGTGGATGGGTGAGTAGCGTTTGACAAAATTATATCAATTGATCATCAAACAAGTGTCCTTTCTTGTATGATACCAGGCTCTCGATTGAGGCAGGAGTAGGAAACAAGACGTATTTAATGAAAACTTACAAAACAGGGAACTGAATGTGCTGCAGTTGAGAGGCAGGGTAATCTGAGAACACAAATTCACACAACCAAAACCGAGAAAACAACTAGGGAACACAAGGAAACACAAGACAAGATGGGGAACAAAGGGAAAGGCCGGGTTTTATATACATGTGGGCAGAGGGATGATGAGACACAGGTGAAGCTAAAGAGGGCGGGGCACACAAGGAGAAACTATCAGTGCATTTACGAATTAAACAAATTACTCCCTTAATCCGACTTTAACTGGACAACTTAACTGCATATCAGAGTTCTAGTTATCTGACTAAAACACCCAGATAATGAGATTGGAAGTCGATGTTCTCTGGCATATATACACCTTAATCTGACTTTAACTGGACAGCGTGTGTGTGTGTGTGTGTGTGTGTGTGTGTGTGTGTGTGTGTGTGTGCATGCTCCACAACCAAGAAATCCAGTCACAGAAGAAGGTAAACAGAACCGATTGAAGAACCGCCTGAGGGATAGCGCCATCTCATCTGCACCATAAGTAGCGACACATTACGTACGAGATTTAAAAAACTGAAGTATTATCAATCTGGTTGTTGTTTAAATTTCAGTCTGCTGCATGAACGACTCTAGTTGTTTATTATATGACGTAATAGGTCAACTGGAAAGGGGGCCGTATTAACCTGCTGACAGGACAGATATCGCCCCCTAGTGTGGAGGAGGACGACATATTCCCGTCAGTTACTCAGTTTTCTCTGTTGCATGTAAACTGGGACGAGGACCACATTCAGAAAGTCGAATTTAGAGCATAGCTCCAATAATCTGTGCATGTAAACGCAACGAATCAAAGGTCAAGTGATGACCAACAAACAGAAAACATTTTTAGGCAGCAAATACGCTACCATATCATAACATCTGTACAGGATGTATAGTAACGGTTTATAGTCACTGGCTCATTCACATGAATACTTAAGAATAACCTGAAGAGTTTAGCAACCACCAATCACACTCTCTCCACTTTTACACAGTCACATATTCTCATGCTAGTGACTTCACCTACTTCTGCTTTAGTGATATTTGGGTATTTTTAATCTTTTCCATCCCAGACTATAAATATTTGCTATTAACGATTATTACTTGTTATATCCTACGTATAATTCCTCCGTTCTATATCTATATCTAAAAGCTAAATGCATCTTCAGTTTCATTTAGATTTGCAGATGCAGGTTAAGGTGGTTATCAGATGATACTGGATAGTTAATGTAACTGAAGCAAGAGACCAGATCAGTAAATAAACATGATTACATGGAAGAACGTTTTTGAGTACTGCATAGAAGAAGAAAAATGGATGGATAATAAAAGGTTTATACCACGAAACAAAGTTTGATCATGTCTGAAACACACTCGCTACAGCTCGTACATGAGATCCCATCAGAAAACGTATGAAATATAAGATCCGTGTGACTGTGACTATACATCTCCTTCGGCTCCAAGACGTTGGGAACAGTTTTACATCTAAATGCATCTGAAAAGTAACATTTGCATCTTTGCATCTTTGATCGCTCGTAGACCTTTTGTAAATTTTATTGAAGGAATCTCCTTCTAGTGGCCCTCATTATTCATTCCTTCTTTTGTTCAATGGTGACGTTGATTATTATTAACAGACTTTTATTGACTGTATTTTTTAATAAACAATGTGACTGCGCCTTGAGCCTGAGAAGCGGTGGGTGAGATTAGTTGTTTGTGTTTTTGTTTTTCGGACTGTTCTGTTTCTTATGTTGATGTTTATTTGAAAATTGAAAAATAAAGCTTTAATAAATGCAGTTTGAAAGCAGCTGAATCATTGTGGTCATCTACAATAGTTTCATATATTGAACCGTAAAAAAACGCTGGTCTCTGAGAGGCCGTAACCATGGAAACAGCTGGTGGCGATGTTTAGCAGAACCAGGGCTTCACGCTGATTTCACCACTCCACCTCAAACTTAATTATCTTTCTTCTCACTCCATTTGTTTCCACTTAGTTTGGAAACAAAGCGCGACGGCTGCTGAACAAAGGAATTTCAGGAAAAATTCAGAATTTTTCTTTTAACTAAGTGAGCAACAATAAAAGACTGAAGACTAAAATGTTTTTTTGATGGAAGTGTAATAAATCTCCGAACCTCACCTTCCCATGAAAGCAGCACGGAGCAGGAAGCTGTGGCGTGGGTGGGCGCCGCAGCGTGGCCCCCGTGCTGCTGAGGAAAAGTGATCCTTTGCGGTGAAAGTAGGAGGTAAACAAACAAACAGTTTTGCCGAATGTCATCGTCTCCCCGCTGGGTGTTTGTCGGCGGGGGTCAAAGGGGTAGAGGGGAAAACAGGAGTGGAAACGTCATAAATCAGACGGATTTTAGAATCTGATGACAAACCTAATTCCTGTCTGAAAAGAGCCGAGCTGCGCCCCCCTCCCCCCCCCCTCGACTGTCATCGAAGCCGGCCTATAAACATCGCAGCTGTCACACAAGCTCGCCCGGACCGCGAAGGACATGCCATCGTGCCTCTCACATGCTCTTTCTCTGGGCCAATTCTGGACCGGAGGGGCCGGCGAATTCCACTTTGCATTTTGTCACATTCGGCCACAGTGGGGGCTGGACCGGGACCCCAACTGTAAACCCCCACCACCACCACCACCAACACCACCCACCCACCATCCCCTGTCATGTCTGACCATCTGTTGAAGGGCATTTACTCCTGCGAAATCACTTCATCCTTCTATCACTCCAAAAACAGTTTGCGAAGACTTGCAAAAAAAAAAAAAAAAAAAAAATGGGAATATGGGTGAGAGGTGGGGAAAGGGGAGAGAGGCTGGTGAGTGTGGGAGGGGGTGAGGGACACAGTGCTAAATGTTGTCACTGCGAAAGGTGAGTAGAGGAGCTTTAGAGGCCATTTTCCACTCAACAAACGCTCCATCTGCCCCTCTCCACCCGCGGCACCACCACATACGCAGGCAGCGGTAACTAGATAGGACCCGGTGAGCCGCCTCCGTAACCAATACAAGTAAAGCTGGCAACTCACTCACTGGACATAAAAAAAAAAAAAAAGAAATATAAAATTACACTGGGACATCCAGGCATCTGAGGAACACGTCTCGCTGTTCCCAAACCGTTGCATTGACTTTAACCTAAAGCAAGATGAGACTCTTTACTGCTGCAGGAAGGTCTGCTGACGCACACGCAGATAAAACGCAAATGTCACACAGCACAGACAACGCAACACAACATTAGATTAGATTAAGTGCAAAAATACAGAAAAATGTAGAAAATAGCCTGGGAAGAACAGAAAATGGGTTTAAATACACACACACAAACTATTATTTGGGACAAACAGATACAAAGAGAACAAAAAGTATCTATTCATTAGTGACCAAGTCAGTAGGACAAATACCCAAGATCCAGATTGTACATAACCTTTTGTTGCACAAAGCCCTGTTCCACATTATTAGATGATACATATTCACAAACGTACCCAGACTTATTGCACATTTCAGCTAGAGTAACCAGACATCAGGCTATTACTGCCTTAGACTGAGACATTCCTTTATAATTTATCCAATAGTTGGACTAAAGCTCTGACTGTTGCATTAAGTAAGTAACTATTTTACAATAATACTATAAAAAAAGTCTAATATTAATATATAGATGGTAATATACACGTGTACATGCATACACATGCACATAAATACGTTCATACCTATATTTATACATATACACATAAATACACACATGTAGCGCCTATATCCTTATACAATATACAGTATTATGTAGTATAACGTTACGTGTTATTTGCATAAGGACGAAACCCTAGATTCTTTCCAATATGTTTTACGCGTCAAATAAAGCAAATTAAGGTTTGTCATTCCCACATAGGACGTCCATCAGATCATTATTATTAATTTATTGAATTGGGACAATACACATTAACCAACACTGATGCGTAGATGTGTAAATCAGTGTAAATGCGCCGGACTTAGCACAAATGCTAATTTACAGTCGTAGTCCCAAGGCAGCTACACAACACAGACAGAGAAGACTTTAAAACAACAATCATACAACAGACAATTAGAGAACAAGACACAATCAGACAATATTGATACAGACATGGGCCAAGAACCAAAGAGTGTGCATCCGATTAAGAAACCTGTTTAGCCTATGTGACTACGTGTCTGATTTGTTTTTAACCTGTGTTTGAGTTTTTTTGTTTGTGTTGTTTTTAAAGCAGGTAGGATAAAACCATTTAGGATAATTACAGCCACCACTAGTTACAGCTCTACTTCTTCGTCCTCTAGTGTTTTATCTGTAGATGAATTCATTCAGTGTGTGTGTGGGGGGCAAGAGCATTTAAAACTTAGAAAATGAGGCGGACATAAAGGTTAGGTAGCTGTCGAGGAGATTAAACTGTTTTAGGACGTTACGATAATGAAAATGAAACCACCTTCTTAGAGAGAGACTTTAAGAAGGTGACAACACACAGACGGATTCAATTTTGTCTGCGAAATGGTTGAAAATTATTGTATAGTAGATGTTAGGTTGAGTTGTTGGCCCGTCCATCCACCCCAGCATCCACACATGGACTTCTTCTACACTTAATTTGCCCCATGTTTGTCAGAGTGCTTTAAAGATGCGGACGAACGAAGCTGGAATCAAAGTGGCTCCATCTTCTTATTCTCTAGAATGAATTCAGCGTCGTCAATAAAGTTGGGGAAAAACCTATTTTTCTGTTTGCAGTTTTTTTAGATTCAATGCAGATGCACCAGATGTTTGGGGCATATAAACTCATATCAAATCTTCCATGTAGAGAGTTACGTCAAATCTCCTTTTAGAACGAAGAGTCGCCTCCATTACAGCCACTAGACGTCTTTACGCACACTGGACACATGTCATGCTACGTTGGGCTATTTTTGGTTTTCAAAGCTAAAAAATGAAACTAGAGAAAAATGATCTCTCACCTGTCGATAAACATAATCTCACTGAACCAGAAACAAACCGATTCTGCTAGGAACGCATTGTTTTTTTTTTTAAATCTGAGCGTTTTCCCGACACAAGCGTCTGAAATTCCTGACTAACTGCTGCCGTGGAGTTTCCCCCTCATGGATGGTTTGGATGTAAATGGCCACAACACATCATAAATAAGGAGAACGTCGCAGGGCCGACTTCCTGTGTAATTAAGTCAATGTGTTGTACTATATGCGACGCTGGAGGACGCCTGCGTGCGTGTTCGCCATATGTACCGTAACACACACACAAACGTTACGTCTCAGTCCACTTACTGTAACTTCTCACACGCACACACACTTTAATGCGTTGTACGAGTGAACATAAAACAGTTTCCGAAGCGCTCGATAAAGACCGCTGGAGGTTCGCATCCAGCTGCTGGATTTATTGAACGCCATCAGCAAATTTTTTTTTTTTTTTGGGGGGGGGGGGGAGAGAAACTCTGCGGCCGGTTTCATTTGGCTTCAGTCTGAAATGAGACAGAGACATTCTTCCAGAGTGACAGAGCTGAATGCTAAGCTGACCAGATTTCACCAAAAGCATGTTTCACAGAGTCAACATTAAAATGCTATTCGGTCGTTTCAGTTGCACGAGTCAGTGCAACAGAATCTGATCTGAAGAAGTCGACGTACAAACTGTGACTCATGTTAAAAGTCATAATAACCTGATTTATTGATTTATCACTGCCGTCGTTTCTTTACCTCATGACATCTGAGCTTTTACTTGGTTTTAATTTCTCCAAGGTGTTTGGGATCAGTCGGACCATCGTCTTTGAACAGCAAAGTAGCAGTTTTTAAAAGAAAACGATGTCCTCATATGTGGACACTGGGATTATTTCATTATTTAATATTATAAAGAAGTCACTAGTGTGTGAACATGACTGTGCAAAGACAGTGCAGTCCCAGGAGTGTGTATGTATATGTGCCTATGAACACTGTGTGGAGAAAACAACAGTTTTATTAAGTTGTGCTTTAGACATCAGAGAGATGTTCATTTACTTTACAGTTTAACGTTTTCAGTTTGGATTCTCGTGTGTTTAGGACGAATTAAACCGTCTAAGTTGACGTGTCTGCACATCTGCCCTTTGACCTTCAGGCAGCGCAGCGTAACACTTTCCAAATCTCATTTAGCCAAAGTAGGAACTCATCCGTCAGCACCTTTTTCCTCCTGTAGCCAAAACAGTGATTATATCAATCACTGCCGCCGCACCTAATGGAGATAACGGCCACGCGGGAGAGGAAGAATTACGCCCTGTGGAACTGTGGAGGCTCACAGAGAGGAGGGGGGGGGGGCCAGAGCTCAGGGATTGTCCCGCTCTTCATGCTCTGCCACCACAACAGGCTCCGTTGTCATTTTCAGGAAGGCGACCACAGTAATAGTCTTGTAATTGGCTTTAAGTGGATTAGGTGATATGCAGGGCTGAGCAGCTCTGGCCAGAAATGTGCGGTCCAAACTAAACCTGTTGCCTGGGTGGTGACTGAGCGTGAGGTCTTAATCTGGACAACAGACACGGCGGCTTTCAGTGTGTGTCCCAGTCCGGTCGTCTGCACGTTTTTTCACCCAGCGTACTCACATTTAAGATGTTAGACGCGCAAGAGTCTCACATGGAAACAACCTGGTTTAGCTACAAGAAAAATGTATTTATGGAAATCTTTAAGTTAGTTTTCCCACATGTACAACGGTCTTATACCTGATGTTCTTATACTTGATAATAATAAATCTAATTCTTACCTAACGTCCATATTTTACCCCCAAGGTTCCCCGTAATTTTTTGTATATTTTCAAGATTTTTTTTGCATTTTTTAGTATTTTAACTTTAGTCTTTGCACTATTTTCTACATACTTGTGTTTTTTTTGTTTTTTGCACTGAAAAGAAGACGTTCTCCAATCTCATTGTACACTGAATAATGACAATAAAGTTCTATTTTATTCTGTTCTGTTCTGCAGTTGCATGAATGTTGTGTGTTTTCATTGGCAGATTGTAGTTGCAACAAAAAGTGAGAGTGAGCAGAGTCACCAGGATCTTTCTGGGTCCTAATGTTTCTGTTTTTGTTGTGTATTTGCTGATATTTGCTGCAGAAAACATGTAAATTTATCTGCATGTTAAGACATCACTAGAACAAAATGTGGCTTTGGGTTTATCCATGCAATCAGAACAATGATTAAGGGATTATTATTTTCTCAATTCTTTCCTTGCTGTGTCTAAAATATGTACTATGATTTAGAAAATTATCACCAAAAGTGTGGAACAGATTCATTTTAGCCTTAATAGAAATATAACATGGAAAACTGAAAGTGTCCTTTCTGGTGAAGTACATGAATATTATATGAGGATTACGTCTAATTTGAAACGGGCTAGCAAATACTGCAATAAAGCTAATTCATACAACTGTTGCGGAGCCATCCTCTATGAAAATTTCCACCGCGTCTTTGCTGGAGCTTGTAAATTTAACTCGGCATTCCTTTATGGAGCAGGTGTGAGGGCTTAGGCTGACGTGGGTGTTCACAAACTGTACGCGATGCGAGACATCTGAACATTAAACTGTTTCACACACACACACACACACACACACACACACACACACGTATGATTCATACGCTGAGGTGCATCAAGGAGAGAGGAGGTAATAAATTATAAATAAAGCGCTGGTTTTGGATGAATTAAAGGTGGACGCGACCGCTGTGAGTTCACACAGATAAGAGGAACCCAAAAAGACGTCCCTCCACCTGACGTCTTCACTGAGCTGCTGCTGGTGGAGACCTTCTGTTCTGTCAGATGAAACCTTTACAGTTTCCTATAAAACTTCATGGATCATGGTGGAAAGATGCAGATGTCTACGGACTGTCCAACCTACTCAGCGTGCATGTAAAGAACACCTGAAAGGTCCTGCATGTCTCTAAAACGCCACTTTCCATTTATTCTCCAAGAAAAGAAGTAAAAATGGCCGACGTTATGCAAGAAGCAGATTTTGTGGACGGGTTGTAGACATTGATTTCTTATAAGTAATTACTTGAATTATAAATTTGAAAAAAAAAAATAAAAAAAGGTACAAGAATAGATACATGTTTCAATAAATCACACTGAACATGAAGCTCTCTGGGGCAATTCATCCTGGTCCAGTCAGCAGAGAAGTCATCCGTGATTTATACAATGATAGATGCCCACAACTCCGGCGTAAACTTCACTCCGTGTTCTTTTGGTGCTTCTGTGCGTGCAGATTTGAAAAGCTAGAAATGAATGTCGAAGGCAGCACACGCACACCCGGAGCCAGCTCTTTGTCTTCCAGCTGTGACTTAAAAGAAAATTTGGCCCCGTTCGAGCGGCCGTTCGGGGTTCTGAGTGTTCTGCACAGGTTTTTTCGGGAGCTCGCCGAAACATGTGCAGGCGGCTCCGAATTCCACCAAGGGGAAGGAGGACAGAAGCTTCCTGTTTTCCCCGCTCAGCGCACGTCGCAATGCAACCCCAGCCAAAGCTGCCGGGCAGCACAATGAGCAACGGGTGTGATTCGGCTTTCAACAGGCCTGTTACCGGGGATTACTCCAGTGCTGTTTAATAGCGTGATCCGGACCACAATAGAATGTTGTTGTATCGGAGTAATAAGTCAGACACTTTGCTCTGTGACGGCCTCGGAAATGTCACCGTGAAATTTCTGCGAATCTGTCCCCTTGGCCTGGGCCCAGCCGGTGCAGGTGAGCTCCATGAGCGAACGCAGCTGCCGCCCTCAAACTCGCATTCAGACACGCACCGGGCAGCCATGTATGGCCCCCATAGATAGATTGATGGTGGTGGAGGGTGGGTGGGGGCTGGGGAACAAGGGCTGTGTGGCTGTCCTGAAATCGGGCCAGCTTTAACACAACGGACACGCTCTCCAGCCCACAGTCGTAGTAACATTTTATGTGACAAGCATTATAAAGGTGATTTATGGAACGCATGTGTGTTGGGGCTGAATATTTTCCAGAATATTTAGCTGGGGGTATTAGGGTCTGCGTTTTCAAATCGGCCTGTTCTCAAATTTGTCCCGGCGCTGACCGTTAAACAAACTTCCTGTGAAAGTAATGAGCGTGGCGAATGGAAAACGCTCTGGTACGACCTGACAAGGACAACGGAGGCTCCGAGCGCTCTCTTATAACCATTGTTGTTTTTGTTTTTTTATGAGATGGCCTTTTATGTATGGCTCTGACCTCTGGCTTGTCCTCTTTTGTAGTCTTTGGCCCAGAGCGGACCTCAGTGCCAACACTACTTGCGCAACACAGACCAAAAGTGAGTGGAGCTTAGTGGCTCCACTCAGTTAGCTTTGCTAACTGTCTCTCTAATTGAAAAACAACTCAATCTGGGGGCACCTGAAACCCTGGTGCAGAGGTTAAACTGGCTGATCGTGCCAGTGGCACATGCGTGTCTCAAAAAATTAAGCCGTGCAAGTTTCAGTAGATACGACTTAGAGTTTGTTGGAGACCGAGGCCTTTCTGTGAGGAGATCGAATGTTCTCCCTGTTTCCTTTAGTGTCCTCCACATTTCAAAAACATGATTTTTGTTTAGGTTATTTCCACAATCAGCGATTATTATCTGTCCATACTTTATCTGTTACTGCTTATCCTTAGAGGTTTGACGGGGGGGTCTAATATAGAAAAACATGCAGAAACACCAAACACACACACTGTCAATGTACCTGCCCACATATTATGAAGCAATCTGTTAATTTAATCTGGCCAGAATATTTAAAATTAAACAGTATTTGATTTGGTAACTGTTAATAAACTATTTTGCTGCACAAAACATATACATATGCAATATGTACAGTACCATGCAAAAGTTTAAGGGAGGTGTGGAAACAAAACAAAAATCTAAGTCACATCAATATCTGGTGTTACTGCCCTTTGCATTCAAACCTTCAAACTTATGGGCAGACATGGGACCAAGTCTCAAGTTATTTTTTTTGGGCAAATCTAGTCAAGTCAAGTCACCTTATTTTAACCAGCACAATCTGATCTTAATAAAGTGATATTTATTGCTTTAAAGCCATTTACCTCATTTGCTCAGCTGTTAACCCAAATCAACTTCATATGCTGTTTTTAACTAAAAGTTACTTCATTTTAAAATCCTATTTATTTCATGTACTGTTTTAACATATATTTATTCTATTTTAAATTATATATACTTACTTTGCCAAGTTTTAAAGCCCTATTTATGTCATCGTCTGTTTTTAAGCAACATTAGCTGTGTTTTAGCTTGTAACTACTCCATGTTTAAACCAGTACTTTTTTTAGTCCATCTTAAACAGTATTCAATCAACTTTAAAATCTTATTTACTTAGGTTACTCAGTTTTAACCAAAGTTTGGCTTGAAAACCTGTGAGTCTCACAGTCAACGCAGAGTTTGTCTGATATTATAAGTAAAATCAAACTGGAGTAGTCAGTATTTCTGAACGTGGCTACTGTACAACATGAATGTACAACGATCGTTTATTGTTCTACAAACATGTATCATTAAATAATAATTAATAAATTAAAAACGTAATGATTCTGAGTTGGCTGGCATATCATTTAGCCCATTTACGCCGCTGTTGCTAGTTCATAAAACACGATGAACGGGTCGGAACGTTTCGCTAAACGTTAGCAACGTTAGCTAAACGTTAGCAACGTTCCGCTCCGCCAAGCCGAAATACCTCCGTCACCACCGTATCATATCAAGCTAACGTTAGCTACTACCGACTAGCATGATAATGTTTGCTAGTTTCCAAGTACTTACTGTGCAGAACGAGTCTTCAGGTGACGCACAGAGTTTGACGTTGTCGTCTGGTTGTCCGATATCTTTGTGCCGCATGTCTTGCACTTCGCTGTCCGTCGTTTCGCGTCGTGGTGGTAATTAAGAAAACCAAATCGGACATATTTGCTAACCCTCCGGCAGACATGACGATACTGATCTGATATCAGAGGGCGTGTTTCTCCGATACACACGTGAGGTAGCATGACTGACTGACAGGGCATTGATCCAATCATGACCCCGCCATTCTCAGTCTGCGCTCATACCGGGTAATGGTTAAAATTAATTTTATATTTATATTAAAACTGAAAACACGAAATCAACAACAGTCAAGTCATTCAAGTCATCGTGTCTCAAGTCAAGTCAAGTCCCGAGTCTTTAACATCCAAGTCTCAAGTCTTTCATTTTTTGTCAATTCAAGTCACAAGTCATCAAAACAGCGACTCGAGTCAACTCAAGTCCAAGTCACAATGACTGAGTCCCCATCTCTGTTATGGGTACACCTGCACAAAGTGCAGCAGATGAAAAACACATCAAGATTATTTCCCTTTTAAATCAGAAGACGTCCAGCAGAGCCATCAGCTCTGAACTGTCAGAAACCAGTGGGACCCAGGTTCATCATCTACTGTCTGGAGAAGTCTGGACACAAGGGGTCTTCATGGAAGAGTTGGAAAATCCATCCCTCGGACATGGAAACAAGGCCAAGAGACTCAAACATGAACTAAAACATAGGAACTGGGCTCAGAAACATGGCAGCAGGTAAGAGCTACTAATAATAATGGGTGTCTGCAGGCGACAGTGAAGCATGGTGGAGGCTCCTGGAAAGTTTGGGGCTGCATTTCTGCCAATGGAGTTGGAGATTTGGTTAATGGTCCTCAATGCTGAGAAATAAAGGAAGATACTGATCCATCATCAACACCATCAGGGAGGAGGATGATTGGCCCCATATTTATTCTGCAGCAGGACAAAGAGCCCAAACATCCAGACAAGGTCACTAAGAACTATCTTCAGAGGAAAGAAGAACAAGAAGTCCTGGAAGTGATGGCATGAACCCCACAGAGCCCTGATCTCAGCATCATGGAGTGAGTCTGGGATTATATGAAGAGACAGAAGGATCTGAGGAAGATCTGTGGTTAGTTCTCTGAGATGTTTGGAAGAATAAAACCAGCCGAGTTCCTTCAAGAACTGTGTCCAAGTAGAAGAACTGATGCTGCCTGGAAGACAAAGGGTGGACTCACCAGATAGTGGTTTGATTTAGGTTTCTCCTCTATTCATTCACTGCATTTTGTTCATTGATGACAATAAACTATTAGCACTTCCATTTTTTTTCAAAGTATTCTAAGTTTACAGCATGTTTTCACACATGCACAGTACTGTAGCTTAAAGAAAAATATAATATTTACACTAGTTTCTCGTCGTCAACTGGAAACAGAAAATGTTTGGTGGATAAATAACTTTCCTTTTAATCAACTACTAATGATAATCAGCCACGTTTCCTCACAACCTGACTTACCACTGCTCACTCTTCCCAGGCTCCACCACTTAAGTTCTCACACTCTCAAATCAGCCTCTGGAGGGGCTTCAATATCCAGGTCAGCTGGCCGGTCAGTCACCCAATCCTCTGGATCTCCGAGGACCTGACTGCAAACCACCACACGGCACCGGACCTCTCTCATTTAGACAGGGGGGCTTTCCACCGTGGCGTCTTTGTTCTCAGCAGGCATGGCACCGCGGGATACCCGAGGACGGCCTCGTCTCCATCTGGGCCCGCGGTCTTTATCAGAACCACCTGCCCCGAGAGGGTCGGCCGTATCTCAAACATCTCCTTTCCCTCCTGAGGAAGGAGAAAAAATCATTTAGACTGTTTTCCTGTTGACCCGTGTGCCACGGCAGAGGCCCTTTACTCAAGAGTGTGAGAATATTTGTGTTACGTTTCTTATTTTCACACACAGCACAAAGACACCAGCTCAGTCAGGGCTCTGGTCTTGAGTCTGTTTGAGGTTTAACACCAAACCAGATCTTTAAAACCAACCTTAATGCTTAGTTTTCATTAAAGGATACAGCTGAGGAGACAAATGCATCACATAAACTCACTTGCCACTTTATTATGTGCAAATATTTAATTGCTTGTTAATATATAATCAGCCTCGTATTCTCCATGAAGCTATGATTTGAAATACACTTCTTTTTTAAGGTTTACCAGACACATCACGCCGCATTTACACAAAGTATCGGTGTCGGATCAGTATCGTCGATACCAGCCTGAATTTTACTCGGAAGGGAAATCTGTTGGTGTTGAACATCTCTACGAATTACTCCGGGTTTCTGTAATTTAAACGGCTAAGATGAAGCAGCACAGCATGGTGCTAAGACCTCGCCCACATCCAGATCCAGAGCTGGAGCGTTTCTTTATTTAAAAAAGTTTGACATCTGTATCATGACTTTATCAAATACTAAAATAGTTTCAAGATGTTCGCGTCAGGAGAAGGGAAGAGTGCAGTGAGGCAGCTGGCCTGATGGTGCAGTGCGTGAAGGCAAAAAGAACAATGACTTAGGGCTTCGATGCACATGTCAGACGTACTGTAACACCTCGGGAAAGCAGGGCTTCGTCTCCTGTCAGCCATAACTTACTGCAGCGGAGAATCGAGCCAAAGATTCTCAAACATGAGAGAGGAGTAAACACAAGAGGGCAATAGTTTACCAGGAATTTCTGATTGAAGTGTCTGAGATAAAGTCACACTCTGCTGTCTTATCAAAACCAGACTCGCAGAAATTAAAGCATCTCTTCTGCACGTGGTCAGAACTTGCATCCAGTGGAGCTCCCCGGAGAGCAATTTCAGAGTCAGAGAATTTCCAAAATGTCTTAAAAGCGTTCGTAGGGACAGATCAATGACTGACACCGAGGGGATCATGGGATACTTTCCAGTCAGCGTGCTGTCACTCACAATGGGCTCAAAGGGGAATCTCTGTCAGAGGACCTTGTTAAAAATGCACCACCGCCGTATCTCCCATCTTCCAGCTTCGTGTTTTACGACGAGTCGGCCGCTCTTCTTCTATTAATCAATCAAAGGGATCCTTTGCATATTTTGTTTCTAATGAAAGACGGAGCGGTTGTTACTCCAGCCCGGACATTCTTTTCCACTTAAGGACTCGATGGATAGTTTACGGTATGAAAACAGACCTGCTGTGCATTATGTCATGCCGCCTCTCTCCGTAGATCCACGTGCAACGCTCCTCTTTATGAATGCATCTCCCAATTTAAAAGGCCCTGGGGTAAATGTGCAGTAAAGACTGGTTTAGACGAGAAGGGTAATGCGGTGATTTTGAATGTTGCCTGGAACAAGAGAGGGGGCACGTATCAGACGGACAAATAACTCCAATAATTATTGGAAATAATGTCCAGATAGATGGGGTTGAGCCAAATTCTGAAATCATGCGCTTCTTCTCTGGTACATCACCCGGCTCATTATTTGAAGTCAAGCTTGGAAAAACAGGTGTTTCTAATAGCGGAGCCCCGTCTCCACGGTCCTGCAACCCCTTCATTTTCTGATGATGGTTCAGATATGATATTTCATGGCCGGAGCTGTTCGTATGATAGGAAGTGATAGGGGAGACATGCGTTCAGAAGACATGCGTGTAATGGATGCTGATTGCCCCCCACCCTCCCCCCGACCCTGGTTAAATCCCTGGAGTCAGTGCCTGTATAACAAGAGGGGAACCACAGAGCTGGAGCCAGAAATGATCCTAAATGCTGCATGTTTCCCCTCTCTGGGAGGTTCAAATGATTACTAGGGGATTTCTCTGTCTCTTTAAACAGGTGCCATGTTTATGGGCGTCAAGCACAACAGCGGTGCAGATGAGCGCAGTTGGCACAGGAGGCTCTGCATTCTCACAATAAACCAAACCAGCAGGGAGAAAAATTGTCTTTTTTTTTTGGGGGGGGGGGGCATTTTTCTCCCAGTTTGGTTTATGATGGATGCCTTACGTCAGCGCTGGACGCCTGTGATGTGGAGCGGAGCAGATGTGTGTGTTTTATAAGCAAAGAGCACGCTGCTCTTGTGTGATTAATAATCGTGTCGTGTTGTTGCCTCGGAGGTTCTGACCGTCTGAATCATCTCACACGGTTACGCTGTGTTCGCACTACAAGCAACAACGCTGCAAAACCCGTTACGTGAACGTGTTGCTGAGTCGATGTAGCCAGTGCTGTCATCCATTTAAACATTAACTGGTGAATAAAAAACATGTTTGATGCTTCATTGGCGAGTGGAAAAAAGAAACACAGCGACAGGTGTCGGCTGCAGGTTTCCTGAGTATTATTTGCAGCCTTTGCCTTTACGCTTATGCAGAAGGCAGCTCTCTCTGGTGTCAGCTTATTGCTCTATATGGCTCGACCTCCACTGAGAAAGAATCCCAGCCTGTTGCTCCTCTGCAGCTGATGTGAACGCAGTATTATGGTGTCAAACCCAAATTAAAAACGTGTTTTAGCTTGTCTTCAGTTTGTTGTGTCACATGTCTGTTGAAAGGGAGGTTTTCCATTGAAAACCGTCTCCTTTCATGTTCGCTCTGGGGGTTTCAGGCTGCGTTTTGTAGAGCATCTTGAGACAATTTGTTTTGTTATTGACGCTACATAAATAAAATTTAATTGAAAATTGAATTGAATGCATCCACTTTAATTACTGCGTTCCACTGACGATGCATTGGGGCCATTGGTACCACTGCTGGTGGTGACACAGCTTCATTATGCTGCGTTCACAATAAAACAGACAAAGGTTACAAAACACGCAAACTGTTGTTGTGACACTCCTGAAGTGTTGCTCAAGTGCAACTTGAGACTGTTAGAAGTCGTAAACCATCGACCATATGAGACGTGTCACTGCATCATTGCTGGTAGGGCTGGGTGGTACACTGGTTCATACAGGTAGTTTTTTTTTCCTGTTATGATATAAATTTTTAATATACAGTCATATCAGTGTATCTGGTTACAAAGTGTCCGGAACGTAACTCCACAAGACTCTGTTTCAGACCGGACCATTTTCAACGTAACGCTTCTAAACACACATGGTGGGACTGTGTCACTGTGAGACGTGGTGAAGATGGAAAGGTTTGAAAAATGAAGCGGCAGAACGAGGAGACTTGGTTGCTGTTGTTTTTTTAGGGTGACCAGACGTCCATAATATCTGGGGACAGTTCCCGTTTTGGATGACCTGTCCCCCGGCTAAAATGTCCCCGATTTTAGCCTTTTATGAATGAGAAAAAAAATGTTGCGCACAGACTACAGTTATTACGGTAGCTGGTCGCGCTGCTATTGACATCACAGATGTAGCAGTTTAAATATGTTTAAATATATATAAATATGTAAATGAAACCGTACTTGTGCCCGTTTCTTCATTTCATCTTGATAACATTTAATTCTTTTTTTTTTTTTTTTTTTTATCTCTGAGCTGTAAATGTCCCCAGATTTCCACATCATCAGTCAGTTCTAACACGGGGTCATGCAAACCTGTTTTACTACTAGTGTGGGATTATTCTACAATATTTACTCATCATCACAGTAAAATAATCCATCCTTAGTCAATCTACTGCATTAATTCCTCTCTCAACCAGCAAGAATGTTGTGAACACCTGTTTATCCATGACAGAAAAAAGAAAGTACCATAATATACCGTCAGAATTTGAAAAATACTGTGATATATATTTTTGGTCATACCGTCCAGCCCTAGTTGCTGCATTGAACGCTGCTCAGGATAAATTAAAGTTTTACCTTATTGCTGCACATCATTCACTTTTACTGAAAGAGAATTGTAGCCAGTTAGTTTTGTTATCGTTAGATTGTGAAAAACCATCGTTTAAATAATGTTTTTGGTCAATTTATATCTATGAAACTTAGAACACAACCACTTGCTTTTGGCAAGTTCTGGATATGATTTTATTAAATAGCATACCACTAATAGAAAAAGAATTTTTCATTCTCTTAGGCTGGAAAAAGCAGCATGTTAATAATCTTTCCTGAATCTAACAAAGGAAAACAAATCCAATCCAAGTACATGAATTAAAACGTTTATTGAACTTTTTACGTGCTTGGCACCTGTATTTACATTTTTTCAAAATGCCTCAAAAAAAAAAAAAAAAAAAGAATTACTTTGTTATTTCCTCTTTTTCCACACATTTTTTTTTTTTATAACAGATCGGCCTGCTGCAAAATTGCTATATCGCTTAAATACAATACACATCTCTAAGACACACACCACAACATACTTTACTCTGTTTTTGCTATTGCATACTTTATAACTTTTCACACAACAACTTGTAAGCTTATGTTATTGATTGCATTCGCCATCTTTATACTTAAAAACATAATCCACTCAAACATAGTGAAGCCATTCCAGTCTCAGAGGAAAACAGGTCGATGGAGTTTTTTTCGTGGTGGAGTCCTGAACTGTCATGTCGAGCTGGAGTTCTCGGGATGAAGACAGAGTTACTGCATCCACATGTATTCGCTATTTGGCACGGACGCCGGCCGCCACAGCGTCCAGATGCTTCGTCTCCTGCATGTATTTGGAGCAGTGAGTCATTCAGTGATCTTGTCCAGTTGTCCCTTTTCGTTCCAGCCAAAACGTCATACCGTGACGGCGGTCCCCTGACCCCTTGACATTCCTAAACCAATGTGGCACAAGTGCTGCGTGAAGTAAAAAACTTCTGGCTCACAGTGAAGATTCTTTGGTTACAGGACGGCGGGAAGACCGGATTGGCCTTAGAGTCCTCGGTAATGAGGCCGTCGCTTCTATTGCACCATAACTGATAATCCCTTCTGAACCAGAGCACGTGCACTCCTCCTCCTCCTCCTCGCACTGATTTGACTTTGGTGTCTCTATGTTTCTTTATTAATACAAAGATAATTAAATAATAGCTTTGGATTCCACTATAATTCTGGTGGAGCACCTTTAAAGGCAAAAACATGAGATGACGTCCTTTTTTTTCCCGAAAAGGTTTCTTTCGTACCTCAGTATATTAACACTTCATGTTCAACACCAAACCTGCTTTTTCAGCCGAAAGACTTTAAAAAAAACACGGAGCCCTGCTAAGGTCCCGTCCCGGCTCCTACACCATGTGCATGGACATCTGAGAGGAGGAGCCGTACTGCCGTCCGTCGCACGAGCCGCTGCTCTGCTGGCCGCCGGTGGCGTTGCCAATCATGTGCATAGTGTCCATGCTTCCGTTGGACAAGTACTGGCGCTCGGCGAAGGCCCCCGCGGGGGCGGAGGAGCACAGCAAACCCCCCTGGGGCTTCTCGGGGCTGGCGGCCAGGCGGGGAGAAGTGGGGAAGTTGTATCCGTACAGGTTGTAAGGGTTGTGGAGGGAGAAAGCGTTGTAGGAGCCCTGCTGCACGTGGTGGTGGCTTCCGCTGAACATGTGGGCGGAGGAGGGAGAGGATCCGGACGAGGATGACGAGGCGGAGCCGGAGCTGCCGCCCGCCTGCATCACGTACTGGAGCTGAGAGGCTGGGAACGAGCCCAGCTGACCGCTGTAGGCATCCATCTTCCCCCCGGCGCCGGCGCCGCCGCCGCCGCTGTTTGTCAGGGAGGCGTGAGGGCTGCCCTGCATGCCGGCGGCGATCAGGGAGGAAGTCCTCTGCGGCAAGAAGGATTCGGAGGGCTGACCGGAGGCCACGGCGCCCCCCGCAGCCTGGAGGCGTCCGTAGGAGCTGTCGGCCAGGCCCCCGTAGCCCTGCAGGGCGGCCATGTTGCTGCGGGCGCAGGCCGGGTACTCCGACAGGCCCAGGTTGCAGAGCTGGCTTTCCCTGCAGCCCACATTGAAGGTGTTCGGAGCCAGGTGGAAGGTCGGAGGGGAGCAGGAGGGGGAGAGGAGGTGCGCCGCACTGGAAGGAGACGGGGTTCCTGTGCTGGAGGTGGTGGGAGACGTGCCGGTGCTGCCACCTGGGAAAAGAAGAAGAAGAAGACATGCAGAGCGATTCATTCATTTGGCCCAACTGTGATTTTCATTGCTCCAGCTTTTCCCTCATCAAACTTATGAATCAGAAGATACGTTGTCAATGGAAAAAGCAGCTTCCACCCTTAAAGACTATGACAATAAGCAAACTGCCCTATGGACTATTCTTAGAGAGCACTTGAATAATAACCGGATTTGTATAAGTGTCTGTTGCATGAGTTGGACCTGGACTGAAGGACTTGCCGGGTGTGATGAAGCTTGTGTGGAAAATTAAAAATTTTAAAATCCAATAATTGAAAGCTTTCATATGGGACCTTAACCCTAACCCACTCATAATATGGGCCACTCTTCATCTTTCCATCAGACTGATTATCTATTTTTTTTCTCTTCACCTTGGCAAACTTGACCAAGGTTCAGGTCATGATACAAACAAGATCTCCCTGCGGCCGTGTAAAAGGAATCACTTCCAAAACTGGGAATATGTTTTCGTTTATCTTCCCTAAATGTTGCTTTGTGTCCGTTATGAGCAAAATTGTGTGAAGCGTCCGCCTAATGACCACATACCTACTAAAAAACCGAGCATGTGTCTTCCTTGGAAGCAGAGTACAGTAGTAATCACCGGCGGGAGTACTTCCAAATAGAGTCAGACTACTAAAGTAAGTAGTGCACAACAGTACGAATCCACCTGTCTCCAATTTAACGTATAACCTCGTCGAGGCCACATGGACTTTCTCAAACTCCCGTCCTCGGACTAACTGAAGGCTTTACGGTTCAAACTGCGCTGGATGAGAGATCACGAAAACCATATTGTAAAATATGTCGCTGGTATGTGGAGATAAATGTGGAGTTGGTTTTTGCCTTCGTCTGGTCAACAGAGCCACCTCGCATATAACAGACGTTTGTTGGCACAAATAGCGCCCGCAAGCCTTTTAGAGTGAAATGATAGCTGTAGGATATCAATCACGTAACTTCTCTATTAATGAAAGTTTGGCAGGGGTCATGTTACTGTTGGAGAATTTGAGTTTGAAACCAGAATGAGAATGAGGAGGAGGAGGAGGAGGAGGAGGCATAACTAAATAATCCAGGACTCGCTTGGATGGGGTTCTGATTTTAGACCATATGCATTCGATAATATTGCTCGGAGATGGAGCGGGAGGGGGTGGGTGGGTGGGGGCTGTAGGTTGGCTTGCAGAAAAGAGGGAGAAAGAAAGGTAGATACGTACAATATGAGAGGAAAAAGGAAAAAGGAGGGAAGGGAGGAACGAGAAGCGGTGATGTCATGTTTTCCTCTGGTTAGAGAGGCTTCAGAGCCGAGGGAGAGTAGCTGATTACTTGGAGGGAAAAGGGGCAAAGCTGCACATGCACGTACAGTTACTGCACATTGCACCAGAGTGTCCTTAAAAGGTGACACAAGGTTCACTGGCGGCGCAAGGACTTTAATTAAATCCTAATCACTGCGGAGAGGTTGGAAGATAACAAACACATGTCGGGGCCGGCTCAGACGGAGCGGCGGAGCATCACGTCATGCTGACCTCCAGAGGTACGCGAGGTAGGGCCGGAGAGGAAGCGGGCCGGCTTTAAAGAGCGGCGCGGCCCTCCACGCGAGCCATGACTAAGTCCCCGTCGCCGGCCGCCGCTGGAGCCGAGACAAAGGGAGGTGGCCCCCGGCACCGACGCGGAAACTCGTGTCCGCGGAGCCGTCCAAGGGCCACGGGGTTCGGTTTAACGATTTTATTTTTCTAAAGAGGCTGCTGCGAAAAAAGCGATGTGAAAAGTTCAGCAGACGCAGGACGGACCTGCCAGAGCTGCAGCGTATGGCCAGGCTCAAACGAAGGACGGCGATTGCTCATGTGGTGTGTGTGGTGAGATACGTGGGGAAAGTATGCGGAGTTCAGGTCGGGACACAAGTCGATGCTCGTTAACACTGTCAAATATTATCTGTGTTTCATTCTGCAGTAATTACAAGACCTCACCTTTCAAAGAAGTGTTTCTGTCTTATACCTTTAAGCTCTGGATCTGTATATTTACAGTACTAGTTCAATATCCTCTGTGTCCATGGCTGAGGTATACATAGAGCAGCCATAACATTATGACCACCCTCCTAATATTGTGTAGGTCTCTATTGTGCTTCCAAAACAGTTGTGGTGTGTCAGAAGTTGGACACGGGCCTCATGAGGGCGTCCTGTGGTGTCTGTTAACACAATGTTGTTAGTGGGGGGGTCTTTGAGGGGAGGGGCTTCTGCGGATCATCCCACAGATACTTAATCAGTTTGGGATCTAGTGGATTTGGAGGCCAGGTCAACACCTTGTCCTGCTTTTCCTGTTTTTTGAGTTGTTCCTAAACTGTTTTTGTGTCTGTGTCAGGCTGCATGCTACTGCCACCAAGGAGTGTCATTATTATGGGGTGGGTGGTGTCTGGTCTGGTCTGGTCTGGTCTAGGTGGGGGCTACATGTCTAAGTAACATCCACATAAATGCCAGGTTCAAAAGTTTCCCAGCAGAACACTGAATTGCCCCAAGATAGTTTATGTTGATGTGCTTCAGTGGTCATAATGTTCTGGCTGATTAGTTCCATTTTTCCAGGTGAGCTGAAATGTGCGTTCACACACCTTGCTGTTTCTGCATGTTGGTGAAGTCCTCAAACGTGAGGGTCCTGACTGGAGGTCTCCAGAAAGCGTACGTCTCCATGATGGCCTCCAGGCCGGTCCTGACAGAGACAAACAAACAACAACAAAAAAAACACATTTCAGGACACGTGTGAGAAAAAGGAGTCCACTCTGCACACGTGCATGAACAGAAAGAGATGCAGTTTGATATTATGATTTTTACATGTTGTTTTTAAGTAATAAATGCATTTAATTCATTAAATACGTCTAATAACTCAACACTGAGGTGGACCAGGCCCCTCAGACATTAACCCTTTGACTCCCACACAAAGAAACATGACTTATCACAAATAAATGTCATTCATTCTCTATCTATAATCTATATTAATATCGTGAGTATTTTTACATATCATTTTAAAATGTTCAGTACAGATTGATACAATATAAATACTGAAGCTGTATGATGTATTTTTCAGTTATGATCATCTGTTCTAAAGTGCTACATCTCAAAAAGTATAAGATATTTAGATATTTTTTTATATATAATGTGTCTTACATGGGCAAACTTGTGTGTCTTACAAATTTAATGATAAATTAAGTGTTTTATTGTCTACTTCTACAAAAAAGATCAGCGTCTTTTAAGTAGATTTGTTTTACGTGTCATCTCATCTCATCATCTTCTACCATCAACATCCGATGTAATTAGCATTAGCTGCATTAGCTGCATTAGCTTCACGTAGCTTTATTCCATTCAGTCTTTTATGATTCGGTGTCTTTTCTAATATTCTGCCTCCGTCGTGTACGTAAAACACACGAACAACAACAACAACGCACAGTCCGGTCAACACAGTCCGGACATTCATACGTCTTCACAAAGTTGGACTGTGAACTGTGGGCGTTCCTAATGAAGTGGCCGTTTCGCCGTGACTCATGACTGTGTTTTTGGAAAAAAGCAAATAAAATAAACGGTCGTAAAACATGTGACCAGCGCGCGAGCGGAGAGACGGAGGGAGAATCTGTGAATAAAAATATTGTGAAGATGAATTTGACAGAGGGGAAGTGATACAGTGTGTGTGTGTGTGTGTGTGTGTGTGTGTGTGTGTGTGTGTGTGTCAGTGTGAGACAGAGGCTGGTGGTGGACGTCTGAGCGAGCAGCAGACAGACGGACGGACAGACAGAGACAGAGAGGCGGGAGAAACTGGAGTCCTGCTTGGAGGAAACTGGGGGCCATTAAAAAGGAGCAGGTTTTTACTGAGCACATAAATCTGGAGGTGACGTTTCATCTCGAATCCGTACACGTTTCTCCTTCCTGCTTGATTTACTTCCCTGCGCGGCCCTCGGTCCCCGGCCCGGAGAAACCCGGCGACATGTTATTATTACGGGGGCCGCTAACTCCCCGGGCCTGTTAGCGGGCCGCGCTAATCGGCCTGTAGCTCCGCGCCATCACTGCCTTCATTCATTCATACGGTCACAAACCCCAAAAAATGAGCCGTGTCCGTCCGCTAGGTCCTAGAGACCAGACAGTCGGGACAGGGCTGCGTAAAGATGCAATAGGTAGGTTATTAATCTGAGAATGAGCAGTGCAGCTTTGCCCCGTTTCTTTTTTTTTTATTATTTTATTTGGAATTTCCCCTTTATGTGGAATTAACTGGTAATGTTTCACCCTGCTCCTAAAATCCAAAGACCTTTCTGTTTTTTGTGGCTGTTTATATCTCTCATATCCGATTCTGATATATGACATTTAAAAGACACGCGTGGCAATAATAACAAAATATGTCACACCTCTCACACTTATTTATTTTATTTTTTTTTTTTTAACGGCTGAACCATCTTCGTTCCAGCTCTTGCAGTCACAGCTGTCGCCTTCCACTTTTATGTCCTTGGCTGAACCCGACGGCGACGACGAGCGCGACTCGAACCCGTCGTGGTGTTTTATGGAGAGGTTGCCGAGCGACGCCGCGCTTCCACCGAGCTGATCCGGACCGTTCTTTTTAATATGATTTTCCACAAGAGAGGAAGTTTAGCGAGCGGCTGTCGGCACTCGCCTCACAGACGATGATGAGTCAGACCCAGAAACTTTTTATTTTAGTTTGTTTTTTTTTAATGATTGGAGAAGGTGGATTTAAACCAAACCTACAGTGGCATCAAAATCCTCACAGCTTGTGAAAGGTGCAACAGATTTGGTGTCTTTTTTTGTTTTAGTTTGTTGCAAGAGTCAAAATATAAGAATTTCCTTACACATCAGATGTATAATCTATTAAAATTTGGGTGATTCATACCAAATATCTGTATTTTTCTTATTATGATATTAATTTCTAATATCCCGAAATATTTGATTACACAGCGCCCGGAACATTTTGCTGCAAGACACCGTTTCACACCGGACAATTTTCAACGTAGCACTTCTAAACATGCATGATGTGACTGTGTCGAAGATGGAAAAGTCCCAAACATTAAGAAAGGGCACAACAGGAACGAGACTGGTGCCAAAAAAGGTGCCATGTTGTTTTTTTTTTTGTTTTTTTTTGACCAGACGTCCCCAATTTCTGGGGACAGTCCCTGTTTTTGATGACCTGTCCCCCGGCTAAAGACTTTTAGACTTTTATGAATGAGACAAAACAAACAAACAAACAAACAAACAAAAAAAAGTTGCACACAGACTACAGTTATTACGGTAGCTGGTCATGCTTGACATTACAGACATAACAGTTTAAATGTGTTTAAATATGAATAAATATGTCAAAGTAAAAGAAACAGTAATTGTCCCTGTTTCTACATTTTATCCTGAAAAACATTTTATTTTTATTTTTTTATCTCCGAGCTGTAAATGTTCCCAGATTTCCACATCACCAGTCTGTGTTAACACGGCTCCATGCAAACCTGTTTTACTACTAGTGTGGGATAATTCTACAATATTTACTCATCATCACAGTAAAATAGTCCATCCTTAGTCAGTCTACTGCATTAATTCCTCTCAACCAGTAGAAAATGTTGTGAACACATGATTATGCAGGAAAAAACAACGTAATATAGATTTGTGGTCATATTGTCCAGCCGTATTATGTGTGTATAAACTTATGCACATGGCCTCAACTGTTGCATCTGATTTAACTGTGCAGCCAGAAGTTCCCAGCTTTGAATATTTCTCTGAATACGTTGCACATTGCACAGATGCAGAATGTATGTGATGCTCTTAAGTGCCAACAGGACAAAGACACTGGCCCATGCGTGATCATTAAACAAAGTGGATGGAAAGTCCATTTCCAAATGTCGGCGCTATCGAGTATTTGCTTCAGATTTACCTTCTATACAGAAGGTTACGACCTGACTCCAGAGCCGAAACGTAATGGAGAAGAAAAGAGAATAAGGGTTTAGTTCATTAAAAAGAAAAAGGCAACAGGTGAGACGCGGTCGCATTACGACTCGTTATTCACGTCTCCTCAGATGTGACCGGTTAAGATGATTAAGCCAATTATTAACCAGTTGTATTTCATGTTTGATGAGGATCCAAACAGTGGTAATGTTACACAGAAGGCTGCATTTATTTCTCATAAATTTCATGTAAAATCTTGTAGATTTTAAACTTTGAATGATGAAATTATTGTTGTTTTTTTTGCCCCTTTAAATAAAATCTAAATATTAGTTTTCCTAATGATGCCTCATTCCAATAATCCTGCAGTGGCTGATAAAATTATTTCAGATTAAACTGAAATAAAAACAAGTTTTGACTGATTAAAAATCTGATCTGAGCTAAAAGAAAATATCTAAAGTTTCAACTGTGGCGTAAAAAAAAACAAAGAAGATGATAAAAAGTGACGTGTTTCATGTAATCAGCTCCTAAATCATCATAATTACACCAAAACAGCAGGATGAAGGTCAAAGGTCAGAGCTGCAGCTCACTAACAAAATATGCACAAAGAGTGAAATTCAATACGAGTCAGAAAGGGCTTTTAAGGAAACAGAATCAGAATCCCAACCAAACAAAGTCCCAGTCGGGCCGTAGCGGAGGAGGAACCCTGCGCCGTACATGAGGATAAACTCAGTTTCTCCCTCAACCTCGAATATCTCACTCTCCGTTATCTTTTCATCTGTAGCTTTTCTGCAATGAAATTCTAACGCCAGTTCATAAATCAAACAGTCTATTGTTTGTAAAATGAAAAAAGATGTCTCGAATATCTGCGTGCCAATAATGCGGACCAGATGAAGGGCCCTGCTTTCATGTGCGGAGGGGCCCGGTGGTGCAGCTCGCCCCTTCCTCCTCTCCTCTCCTCTCCTCTCCTCTCCTCTCCTCTCCTCTGGTTATACATGATAATTCAGAGGAAAAGGAGACGGGGGAAAAGAGTGATGGAGAAGAGAAGAAAAGAAAGCGATGAGGAAACTCTAGGGAGGGATGAAGTAAGGAAGGAAGAGTGAGGGCTTGTCTTTCACCGTGAAATTTAGGATACTCAATAGTATTAAAAGAAAAAAAAAGGTTTGTGATGATCTAATGCGATCGCGTCAAAAGCCAATAGGAGTCTACTCTGTCAGTGACATCATCAATCAGGTAGCGACAGAGCAGTTACACAATTTAACGGCCACAGAAAACCACAAAAAAACACAGAGAATCACGTCTTTTCTGTCTATTAACGCAGGTTTTGCATATTTTAACCTCCAGAGATCTGACGTCCTCATACGGGGACATTACGTTTAAGGTTTGTTGCAGCTTATTCTGCTTCCTTTAGACCTGTCGTCCTCATAAGGAGACACTTTTATCCGCCATGAACTGGTAGCGAAGGCTCAACACACTTGTTTATTTATGCTTGTTAACTTTTCTAGTTTGTTATGACATGAAAATCAAACAAATTCACATGTACTCGTTTGAGGACGATGGGATTTCATCGCTTCCAATTCTTCTTCTGAATTAAAATAAATAGTTTCATAGTTTAGTTACACATCGGTGACTTAAATTTTAGTGAAATAATCCCTGTTCAAAAACTTCTTCCAGTTCACAGACGATGTTTATTTTTTTTATACTTTTCAGATACCTAAAGATCTTAATCTTATCTTAAAGAAATTAAGATGCTTCTCACACAAATGCTTTGGTCTCAGGAGGTTAAAGAACAAAGTTCAGGTTCTGCAGCTAACGGTTGACGCTGCGTCGCTCTGCAGCTTCACGTGTGTGGAGTGAAAAAGGTTGAGACGGCGTTAACAGCCGTGTGAGCATGAGATGTGGTGATTCGAAGGTCATAAGACGTCTAGACGTCTAGATTTGACGTAGGCTAAACTTGGATACACGTAGCCTCTGTTCCAACAGGACTTTACGATTATACTTCGGTCTGAAGCGGGCACTAACTATGTGTTGAAATACTTTACGATTTTATGCAACTAAGTGTCAAAAAAATGTCAACTTTTAAGCCGTAAAGGGAGGAAACGTGAAGTCGAAGGAAATCAACAAAGTGAGACTCGTGAACAGCTCACGGCAAGAAAATATAAAAGTTACACATATAAGTGAAGTATATATAGCTAGTTAACGCGTACAGTGTCAATGCTACACGGATAAAATCCCTTAAAATACACCGTTAAAACTCTAATGTTGGGACTTGAGCAGCTGCAGAGGTAGAACCTGCTTCTGTTTGTATTTTCTGCAGGAAGTGTCTGTGCACCAGCGTAAAGGAAGCGAACTACAAACCTCCTGCTGGTGATGATCTTTATCGTTCTGTCGAGCCAAACAATGTCTTTGTGGGATGTAACTGGAGCGTGACACGGTCTGGTAATGTACAACACATCTGTCCGTGCGCCTAGTGTTGTGGTGGTGGAGCATCCGTCAGCGAGTGAAATCTATTAACTCGTTTCTATTTCCGGTTTCGACGCTTTTTTACGCATTCGGAAACTTGCATCGCGCAACTTGAGCGTTTCACGGCTCGAGCAGAGGGAGAGGTGAGAAGACCTCGTCTACGAACGACCGTCTGTGCTGCAGATCTGAAGCGGCGGCGCATGTGTTTAAATCATTTTCCATATTAAATGTCACACAGAAAGAAAAAACTTTTTTAAAAAAGCAGCGTGGCAGCGGTGGAGTGGTTATCACTGCAGCCTCGAAGCAAGAAGCTTCTAAAAAATATGCAGATTAGATTAATTGGAGACTCTAAATTTCGTGGGTGTGAGTTTCTAAAGATGGAGCATGATGTGATAATGTACCTGTTTCTGCCCGAGTCCCGGAATCCTTTAGCAAACGGGTTGCGGTCGATCTTTAGTCTGGTGATCTGCAAGAAAAGGAGAATATTTTGTTTTTATTGCAGCTTGAAATTCATTTTGTCAAATGCTTGAGTGGGACATTAAATAAGACCAAGACAAATCCGTTAGAATCCATTTCTGCAGTTTCCAGAGTTTAGACACAATTAATTGACTATATTTTCTAAGGATTATCTGGTTTCCCATTAATGAATTCTTCCTGTGAGGATTGAATGAGAGCTCCAAACCTGCTGGTTCTGGTAGGCGGTGACCGTGGTGAAGACGGTCTCGGGGAAGCTGAAGGTCTTGACCCCCTCCCCGCTCGGCACCGGCTTGTTCTGAGACAGTTCGCTGCTGAAGTCCTTCCTGATGACGTGGACGCGAGGCTGGTACTTGTGCATGGAGTGGAGGATAATCTGAAAGCAGGACAAGACGGAGACTTGTTTTTATCTGGAGAATCTCCTGAATGACGCAGTTCATTCACAAACCTCCCCCTGTCCCACTCCTCTGCAGACACGTGCCGTCCGCACACTTTTACGTGAATAAATTCTCCGCCAGGCCTACGTGACATCAAGCGGAAACTCGGTTCAGACTCCGGTGACGCTCGCTCGAGGATTATTTCACAGCAGAGCGGAGGCGTCAGACGGCGTCGGCCCCCACACTCGCCCCGGGGCCTCGGCCTGCTCCTGATTAATCCGAGAGTGAGAAAACCTCCCCAGAGCCAAACACTCGTGACCCCCACTCACCCCCTCACCAACCACCCCCCCTCACCAACCACCCCCTCCCTCTACAACAGAGGGGGTCATTTCAAGCCAGGGCCGCGGGGGGAAAACACCTCTGAATATCAAAAACATTACATTCAGAGTTCCAGACCTCAAATCACACACTCAGGGAACCACATGGCAGATTACGACTTAGAGCCAGATCCAGGCTCTGACCTGCCATCCTCGTTTAAAATAAATAATAAAAATAATAATAGAAAATCATGTTTTTACGTGGGAGCATCTGTCACTCAAACTGTCTTTTTATTTAGGAGATTAGTCGATGATGCACAAATAAAAATAAGCATCTCCTCAGTTTTGCGCCACAGAAGAAATTTCCTCGTGTTTCTGCGAGTTGATTTTATTAGACTATTAGAAGAGAAAGATTAAATTTAACGACTACACATGAGGCTAATGTTCTTTTCATGATACGATGATTTCATTATATATGTGAGGATAACCTGTAACCTATTCAGTCATTGCTCCGAGTAAATGTTTTTCTGTAACTGGACACGGCGCATTTCATCCCCTTTTAAAAAGAGAGGGGTTTTATAAAAACGCATTTACAGGATAAATCAGAGACATGTTTTAGCAACGGAGATTTCAAAACAGCAGACGCGCACACACGTACAGCTGCTCCGCGGTCCAGAGACGAGTCACGCTGTTGGTCCCTCGTCAGCTCGAGGTGATGTAAAGTCAAACCAGATCAGAATAATACAAAAAAAAAAATAATAATAATAATGATAATAAAAAAAATAGAAAAAGACCCGGGGAGCAGCCAGAGGACATCGGCTGACACTTGTTCACGCTCAAATGCAATTAGGTTAATAAGTGATGTTTTCATTTTCATGGTAGGTAATGACATCCCCTTCAGTCGCCTTTGAAAATCCTCTGGACGTTCGCACCAGAGACACTAATGCAATTACGTAGCACATGTTGTTTCGCTATAAAGTCGAATCCCACTAGATTTTTAATTTTTTAAACATAAAAAAAAAAACTATAAATTTCCATAAAAAACGCCACTAATCAAAGCCATAAATTATGAGGCTGAACTCCTGTGACTTTCTACCCGTTTGCATTGTTAGAGCTGAGAACAATGGGGACTGTAGCGTCTGCAGGAGAAGAACGTTTCTTTGAGGGGAAACAGGCAAAACGCTTAAAGCAGAGAGAGAGCGGGGAACATTTCCTGGGGAGCTCCAGAGCGACCTCGCACACAACAGCATCGATACGTTACGACGCAACGGATCATTAACAAGAAGAGAACAAAAGAGAGGCAGCAACAAAAAAAATAAGTAAAATAAATAAATAAATTAAAAAAAAAAAATCTCTTGGCCCGGCCGTGCTGCTTCAGCTCAGTCCAATTCATTTTTATGAGCTTTTCCCATAGAGCAGCGAGACAGGATACAGACGAGCGGCCAGAGCGACAGTGTGATCTGAATGTATGAGGATAACGAGGTCCATCCGGGCACAGACAGAAACATTTAAAGTGTATTTAGCTCAGAGTGTGACATCCTCTCTGCACCAGAGGCGTAAAAAGACCGGTTTTATGGATCTTAATTTGAAATTTTTGCTTTTAAGTGCTTCGGACAATATCTGCAGATTGACTCTGCAAATATATAAAAACACATATAAGATAAAAGGACATAATGTCTCCAGCAGTTACATGTAAATGATATATTTTCTGATATTATTTTACTGCATTTCAGTTTAATATTTCACATATCAGACCAGATCATAAACTAACCAACAGAATGAACTGATTCATTTATACGTAAGCTGCTACATTATGACGTGTCGCATCTGTCGAGTTTGTGTGTTTGTGTATTTATGTGGTGTTTTCTCTAATTGAGTGAATGATCTGGATCTGGAAGTTGTGTTTTTAAAGTGTTTTTTTTTTTTTTTTTGCTTTGACATATTGTGTCGCAAATTGCGCAAATAAAAATCTGTCAAAATCAATAATGTTTGATATTTAACGAGCCGGTTAAATCATCTGAAATAACTGTTGCATGTATTAAGTACACAGACTGTCTGTCATTGTCTGTGATCAGTTTTTTTTTTAAGTTGGTGTTTTCTTTTATTTTGCTTTAATTAAAACAGTTTTAGTCGTTAAAGTCGTTCCTGCTCTTCATGTTTATTAATGATTAACGCGTATGTGCAAAGGCCATCGACAGTTTAACCTGGAAGTCTCATTAAAAGAATTACAAACCGATGGAGACACTGTTTGACACAGTGAGTAAAGTCTCTCCTCACAGACTCCGCTTCTGTTGTGACGTCCCGTGATTCATGACACGTATGGAGTCTGTTTCTGATGAGGCAGACATTTCACGACACCGCAAGTCAGGAGGACGAGCGAGGAGCGGCGAGATTTCCCACACAGGAAGCTCCGAAATTAATTTCCTTTGGCTTCTAAGGGCCCTCGGGGGGGAAACAAAGCCCTTAAACTGAACAGCGGGAGAGGAAAGACAACCTCCTCCCTCCGCGGAGAGAGCCCCGCATGTGAATCCTCGCCCACTAACACCCATATGTTATTGCGTTTGTCACCATCGAGCTGATGTGATCATCGTGATGGAGCGGGAACCTGCCGGCCCCACGCAGCACGCTGCGCTCAGGCGGAGCCGCCATTTTGTTGCACGACTGGAGCGGCTCTATCATGGCGGGTGCTGCCGTTGGGATCATCGCTTCACCTGCAGCGTGCGAGAAATTGATTTGTGGCAACTAATTATGCTCCTCCCATCTGTATCTGAGCCCTCAGCCGTTAAAGCAGCTTCTACCAAAACCAGTGACAGGAAAAAGAGCTAAGCTAAGCTAAGACACTGCTAATTCAATTTGCTTTCCACATGAGACTGATGCTCTGAGTAGATTTAAACATTTTGCAGGAAATATTGTGAATGTGCAAAGTTATGTGTGCAGAGTTATAAGGTTTTACTGTAATTCAATAAATTCTTTCTCTGTTTCACTGCAACAGTTTCTTCTTGGCCATTTGAGATTAAATACCTAGCGTGAACCTGTGTGAGTAGGTTTAATCGTGCGTCGTTTTTCTGTTTAAAGTTTCATGAATCAATTTCTGGCCACTAGGGGGCAGACAAGCATGAAACACAGCAGAGTCATACATTAGAGAGAGTCTGTCCAACCAGAGAATGTAGCGTCTGATCTGTCCCTCTATGCTGATTGGTTCTGACCTGGTCACATGTTTCATGGGCGCCATGTTAGATACATCTAACCAATATTCACGCATAGAGAAGTGTCAATAACAGAGAATAAAGTTGGATTAAAAGGTAAAATAAGCCACAGTGCTCAGCCTACGGCTCCAGCACAGGATCAGGAAAACACGGAGGAAACTCCACCGTTTCCCCAGTGAACAAAAACACAGAAAGTTATGGAGCAGAAGATTAAAAGGAAGAACTGGATGTAACTGATTTCTCTCTATTATGTGATGAGGTAAATGTCAATGTCTCTCTTTGACGTTTGTTAAGATTTTATATAGAAAAATAAAGTCATACCATCATTAATGTGAACCTTGATCTCAAAAACACCCAACATCACTTTACACATGAATGAAGTTTGAAGTTAGCCTAGCCTTATGCTAACCTTATGCTAGCTAGTTATCTAGACTAAAGGCTTCGAAAAATAGCAGCTAGCGTCATAAATACTGTGAAACCATGTGTTCATGTAATTTATGTCCATGTAGACAGACACATTTAATTAACACGTAACTTTACCTCGGTTACTACTAAGTTATTATGGCTAGCATGCTAATGCTATAATGATAATACTAAATAACAGTGAGACTAGTTTAATAGTATTTCTAATTTTTCTGTGTAATTTCAACCTTTTAACGGTGATGGATGAACACAGAGACTGAGGAGAAGGTAAACACAGCTCCATGACTGATGAGGTGATTAAGCTACAAAGCATTTTACAGCTCATTTAAGATATTTAAAGTAAGCAGACACTGGGATATTTAAGTGAGGACCCTTTACATAGTGACAGACGTTGGTAATAACATTTATAGGCCTATTAATGGTGGATATAAAACATTTATTTCAACATAGCACATCCATCCCATAGAGTTACACTGTAGAATCTAACCTCTGATGTAGCAAACATGGCGCCATGATTTGAGTTGGACAGACTCTCTTGAATATACGTTTTTTTAGGCTAACCTGTAGTGAGATGTCTTGCTGTATTTAATTTTTTTTTGCTTTATTTTAGTTAAGTTTCCAACTATCTTTACAACAGAGCTTTTCTCTTCTGGAAATCCTTAATTGTTATATCTTTTTCAATATGTTGCTTCATGCTCTGTTAGCTTACGTCACAGAACTAAACATAAGAGGCCAGTCAAAGCTAACAGCTGGTATCGTCCCTTCCCATGAAATATATTCCTGACTTTAGACTCATTTCAGCTCGCTGCCCACTTGCTGCTTGTACATAAAGGAGGCAGTAAATCTAACAAATTATGGCCCAGCTTGATGCATTACAGTTAAATATTTCACCTATGAAACCCACATTATATGTTTAAGCAGCCAAAAACCAATAAGCGTCTTACTTTAGCTCACCACCTCCGTTACTGACTGGATTCGAGCGAGGCAGTAAATCAGACAGATTGTGGTCAGACTTAAAATTTAGCTCAGTGGTGTGGCTGCTGGAGCAAACTATAAATCAAACACAATCATTAAGTGCCCCTAACTAAATCGTTTCATTAAAAAATGCTTTACCGCGGAGAGCCACGGAGGAAGCTAATTTTATACTTTTAAAAGAGGCCGCCGGTTCAAACCCCAATTTTATTTCCACATAAATGCCCCAAAACCTAAATAATATTCAGTCAGAGTGGACATCGTCTAAAGGGAACGGCCTGAGTGCGGGCGGGGAGACACAAAATCAATTCTTGCAGCTCACTGAGTCACAAAAGCAACAAGTCTGTGAAGTTCTACAGCAACGTGGAGTCACAGGAAGCAGAAATGTGACAATAAAATATGTATGAACTCTTCTTTTAAATACTGAGATTGTAATAAATTGTGGGATGTAAATGATCTGATGAAGTCATCTTCTTTATCTATTGTGTTTCCTTATGTTACCTTTAGGTCGTGTGGGAAATATTAGAATTTATTGTGCATGAACAAGCAAAAAAACTGAAGCATTAGGCGTCTTAAAAGAGGATTTTCACTTATATTGATGCAGAAACACAAACGTAATGTAGCTTGTAAGTGATGTCATTCATGAAGCAGTTTATCCCTTATGACGCACAGAACGTGAAATTTGATCGTTCACTGAACTGGAGATCCTGTATTAACAAAGAGAACATCTTTTGCTTACATGTCCCTGATCGTCCAGCTCGTTGTTGGTGAGCTTGAGTTTGTCGAAGCTGACCACCTGTCTCATCCAGGTGTCCCCTGAGGCGAGAGAGTCCGGGTGGATGTAGGCCCGGGGGGGCACCGGGGAGTCTGCGTTCCCTGCCACCATCCACTTGGAGCTGTGATACACATACCTGGAAGACAGGGTGGAGGAAACGTCAGAGGAACCGAGATAGGGCCTACGTTTTATCTCAATTTGCTTTGATTCATGTTGAAAACATTGCTACTTGAGTTTATGCAGAATCTAAACTTAACTTACTCCAAAAAGAGGATTAGCTCTTCTCAATTCCCAATATACTGAAGAGCAGTGATGCCAATAAGGCCTTATTAAGTTGCTTAGTAGCTTAGTTAATCTGACCACTGTTTTCCATTTACCTGTAATTTAACAGGTTACTATTTCCAAACCAGTACTCAGATTAAAGTTACTTATCCAAGTCACTGTGCGTTCCTATTTTTCCCATTTTCCTCTTGCGTCTCCGGGAGTGACATCACATATGCGATAAGTCACGTTTTCAGCACGAGGACAACTCACGTGTAACACCACGCAGCAACACAAACAACAATGGAGGGAGTTAGAGAGATGCGCGTTTTCTAGCTGGAAATACCGGCACTATTTAGAGTTTGTGTCGGTTAAAGACGACAATATTAACCCGAACATCCTGCGCATTAAAAAAAAAAGCTTGCGGTATTTGAATTACCGTAACTCACAAAATCCAAAGTGTGGCTGAACACTGGGAAGTTGCGCTTTCGGAGGGGAAAAAAAAAGCTGCCATTACGGTAAATACGACGCACCGCTGCCGTTGGCTGCAGGTTGGGAGCGTGTGGGCGGAGTAAAGCTCATCCAACATGGTGACCGCGGTCTCCGCCCACTTCAGGCTTCATTTATGAGGTTCAGAATCCAGTGTGTGACGTCACAGTGGGTTTGTCCATATTTTATACAGTCTGTGGTTCTACTATACAGGGACACGTAAACAACAATGGAGGGAGGGGAGAGATGAGCGTTTTCTATCTGGAAATACTGACACTATTTAGAGTTTGTGTCAACTGTCCACTCTGGCAACAAAGTCCTGTCTAACGTCACAAACACAACATCGAATTTAAAGAAACATCACGGTGAAGCTAACAGAGCGAGGTCCCCAACGACCAAACAACAAAAAGCTGCACTTTGGTGCAAAAACCAGTAAGTAAGGAAATAGAGGAAATGCTGCCATTTTTTATAAAAACATGTTTTTTTGTTTAAGTTACGACTGTTAAAAACGTACTTCCAAAGAATTGAATGTTGACAAAACAGGTTGTCATTTTTATGTTGAGTAAAACCAAGCAACCAGTAAAGTTACTTTTTAGAGGAGTAACCTGTAATCAGATTACTTTTTCACCTGTGCTTTCATGTCCACGTTCTGCCCGTTTCACTCCTGATTTCGGATGTTTTCAGATTCATCCGCTCGTCGTGTTTTTGTTCCAGCAGAAAGTCAGCGCGGGGTCTAATATTCCCTCACCACTTAGCTGCCTTCAAAAACTCTTTCGAGGTTACTTCAGGGTTCAACGGGTTATTATAAACCCTGTTTGGATTTCACAAACGCGCTGGAGTGCCTCTGATTTTTTTTTTTCTTTTCATTTTTTATTTTTTCACAACACTGGAAAACAAACTCCAAACACTCAGCCACGTTGCCACAACACCGGCTGTTAAAACTCATCTGCTGTTTCTTCATTGGGCTTGAAATTTCCAACAAGAGCGACATAAAATTATTCCATATGCAGCCGCACGCCCGACTGCATATTTTCAATTAAGCGCAGCCATAATATTTGATGATGCTGTGTGTGAGTTTGGGTACAACGGGACGTCCCGCCCATCAAACAGCAGAGACGCAGAGAAAATTGGAGGGGGGGAGAAAGGACTTTTAGCCTCTTTTTCTTAAAAACAAGTGACAAACCACGAGTTAAGTCTGTAAGCAGTGATCGGAAAGAAAAGGTGGAATAAGTAATTCAAGAAAGGAAGCAAGGAGAAGAAAGAACATGAGGCGAGTCAGCTGGTCGTCAAGACGGATTAGGAGAACGTCGGTGAGGTGAAGTCACTGAGCAAAAAGGTAAAAAGAAAGGTGGAACAACAAAGAAAGAGGAGAAAACCAGGGGGAGGCTGAGAGTGTGAAGCACAGCTGTTTGCCTTTAGTTCTGGCCTCGCGCTCAGTTCAGAGTGTTTTATCTGCAGCGTCTCTGCCAAAGTCATCACTCACTCCTGAAACATGGACAAAACTCTCATTTGGTCCTTTTGTTATTGCCTCGACGGGCAGCACCACCCCGTTTTACACACACACACACACACACATTTATATAAAGAAAAAAAACACACACAGTCAGCCTCTTCCTGCCACAAAAACACACACATATGAACGTTTAAAAAGCATATAGGGGGGGAGGCGTTTCTGGGAAGGCTGACAAACACACCCTCTGGTTGCCACCATGTTGGAGCTAAATTCAGCTCCACACTATGTGTCAGTGACACACAGAGGAGAGTGCTCCTAACATTACATTTGCATATAATCCTGTTGTGTTAGATCAGGGCTCTTCAATGTTTTTCAGGCCGAGGAACCGCAAACTGATGGACAGATTAAGTAGAGACCTCCTACCTACTATATGTGTTCTATATTAGACTAGTGCTATTTATAAATATGCATTATTATTATTATCATTTTGCAATATTAAGCTTCACCATCACTTATCATTTACTAAAATATGTTGGATTCATGTTAACATTTATTTAAAGAAATTTAAACTTGTGGGGGGAAACTGAACCCCCTTAAAAATCTCCAGGAGCTCCTCAAAATTACAAATTAGTTCATTTTCTACTCATTTTCCAAGTCAGATTTAAAGTCACATCATCATTAGATACATATAGACACTTTATAAATGTCTCATTCACGTGCTTTGTTGCTCTTGGAGATGGTGCCCGTCACTTTAACCTCCTGAGACCCTGCGTCCTCATATGTGGACGTTAAGTTTTAGGTTTTATTGCAGCTTATTCTGCTTCATTTAAACCCGTTGTCCTCGTTAGTGGACGCTTTAGTCTGCCATCTAGTGGTACCAAAGGCTAAATAACTATGTTTATTAATGTTTCTAGTTTGAAATGATGTGCATATTTAACAAATTAGCATTTTTTGCTAATTAGAAAGTACTCGTTTGAGGACGTTGGGGCTTCATTGTTTGCAATTCTGTCTTTGCTCGGCCATGTTCAGGTGTTAAAATAAACAGTTTTAGATTTTGTCACACATTGGGTGACTTCTTTATAATATAAATTATGAAATAATCTCAGTGTCCACATATGAGGACAAAAAACTACTACTTCCTTGTCGAAGCTGATGCTTAGTTTGTATAATTCTTGGGTCCTACTGATCCCAAAAACCTTGGAGGAATTAAAAACGCAGACCGAGTAAAAGCTCAAGGTCTCTTGAGGTTAAGAGCAGCGAAGTTTCCGATTCAGAAACTTGTGAACGGTTCTGCATCGTCACTGAGGTGTGGATAAAAATGCATAACATCACAACGAGTCATGCAGGAGTCATGCAAATTTCACTCGAGGCCTTTCTGTTCACTTTTAAGTCACACCAATTTTGACAGCATCTGAGAAACTAAAGACGTCTTGGAACACTGGACTAGTTAAAAAGCTTCTCTTAGCTTTTCTTATGGAGGCTGCATCTGCAAATGGTCTGTGTTAACAGCCTAATGTCTAAAGCACTCCACATCCAAAAGTTTTTATTGGTATATTTTCCTTTCTGTGTCCTGTTTGTTATAAAATAAACAATGTAGTCATCGCAGGAATCCGGTTTTCTCCAGAACTCCATGATTGATGTTGCTGCATAGTTTGCAGCAATTATACTCAACATCACAATCTGCTTTCGCTTCATTAGTCCGTGGGGTCTTATTGTTTTGTTGTTTGTGTAAATAAAGGCCCGAGGCTATAAATCTAAACTTTAACACTTCTTGATCAGCTGTGCTGGAATTACGTAAACATGTGAAAATCTGCACTTTCAGTCGGGGGGATTTTGGTCTCAGAGTCGCTTTGGAATTCATCGCGCCCAGAGAAGATCCGCCAGAACAATCAAGTCATCTGAGCCGGATTTAAGGTTTAAGTGGTGAATTAGCAAAAATGAACGATGACGTAGTTTTGCATTTTTTCTTTTAACAAAATAGCTACAAAATGCTTAGATTCCACTATTGTGCTGTTTGCAAAAGATATTGATGGTGAAATAACTTAAAAGCAATTAAGTTTGTCCTTCAACACAACAATCGCCTACAACATTATGACACCTTCCTAATATTGTGTAGGTCTCTGAAACAGCAGAGAATGGGCGTGGACCTTCTGAGATTGTCCTCTGGTGTTGTTAGTGGGGGTCTTTGAGGGGAGGGGCCTCTGTGGTGGATCATCTCACAGATAGTTGATCAGTTTGAGATCTGGTGAATTTCGAGACCTGTTCGAAATACCTGTTTTTTGAGTTGTTCCTAAACCATTTTTGCTTGTGTCTCTGCATCCTGCTGCTGCCATCAAGGAGTGTCATTGCTGTGGGGTGGGGGTGTCTGGTCTGGTCTAGGTGGGGGCTACATGTCTAAGTAGAATCCACATGAATGAATGTCGGTGTAATTTGTTGCATTGACTGGTTGTAAGAACTGGATGCACAGGTATTTTGTTCCTTGTTTTGATTGAAACACCTCTTAATTAAATCCTAATGTCATGTTACCAGACTTGAACATCAGTCTTAGTCTATCTCAGATAATGATGCTTCTGCATGTTTTCCCATAGGTTTTAACTTTCTATGTTGCACCCTCTAATAAGACGTAGTTGCTACTGTACTTCTGCTCATGCTCAGTTTACATGCAACAGTGTGCGGTATTATTATTGGATTTTGTGTTATCTAGGAGACAAGGGGAAGTTGTGGATGCAACACTGAGATATGATCCTGCTTTAAAGGCAAAAATATCCGTAATAAGTTCCTTATTTGCACATCATTCATTTAGAGGTTGTGTTTGTAGCCACCTGGAAAAGTTGGATACTCGCTCTCTTTTAGGTCCGTCCCTCAGAACTCCTGGGGGGAATGTCGGCCTCTTTAGCCGCTAATCACTCCAGCGCTGTTATGTTCACCAGATTGTCTCTGCGTGTGTCTGTTTGTCATTTAGCGCTAAACAGGTAATGTGCAGAGCTTCTCGGCTGAAAGCAGCTGCACGCTGCGGCCGGAAAACAAAATTATGAGCGCGGACTGAAAGGAGTTACAGCCAATAGACAACTGGAGCAGCTCGGCGCAAACCTCGGGAAAAGCTGCGAGGAAAGCTGCAGATTTAGGTGATAATTCTTTGTAGCTCCGACATCTATCAAACCGCCGTATTGTTTCCACATCGGGAACTGATAATTGGGTCAATATCAGTTTTTTTTCAAATGCTGAAATGTGCAGAAACAAACCGTAGAAGAAGAAGTGTTATTATGTGTTTTTACTATCCAGTACCAAGCGCACACCTCCACACACAGCCCTGACTTTTGACCTTAACACACACACACACACGCATGCACACTCACAACGGGTGCCAGGCGTTTTTGTAATTTCCTGTTTGCAGTGCTGTTTAGGGTTACGCTCGGCGTAGCAGGGAAAGTGTTAAGGAACGAGGAAACTTTAGCCCCAAACAGGAATGGAAATCTGATTAGTCCCCCCCCCCTCGTACCCCTCACACCCCCCCTGCTTTCATCTTCCATAAATCTGCCATCTGGCACCGGCACGATCAATAAAGACCGGACTTTATGTGACACTCCGACTGGACAGATGGGGGTGGGAGAGGAGGTGGAGGAACAGGGAGGAGGAGGAGGAGGAAGGGGGAGGGGGGCGTCTCTTAGCCTCCACCGCCAACGCCGAACCGTACAGCTGACAAAACTGAACCGCAACGCGAGCACGGACGCCTTAAAAGACACGAAACGTGCACGCAGAGGCGGCTAACGTTAAAGCAAAAACAAGTTGTCAGTGCGTGAGTGTGTTTGCGTTCCCAGCTCATCGCGCATATACTCTAACACAAGCTGGCATGCACATAAAAATACACACACACACACACACACACACACACACATTTTACACACTCGCCAAGCCCAGGCTGTATATTGAGTTACTGTACTGACAGAGTAAATATTGCTATTGAATTACAATTCAGGGTCGACTATTAGTGTGTGTGCGTGTGTTTTGACCGAATGTCCTCGCAAAGGTAGATCTTTTGCGAGTTGCCACTTTTACACGGAGACACTTAAATCGTTTAAAGTTGGGTTTAGGGTTCAGATCAGGACTAGAAAGCATTCAAAGGCTTTTCTCACAAGTATAGTAGGACAGTATATCCCTGCGACTATATACATATATATAATTTAACCCTTTAAGTGTTCCTTCATGTTATTTTTAGCCACACAGAGAAAAATATCTACACACATAATTAAATTAGAGCCTTTTTTTCAAATTTAACTCCATGGTTCATAGATGTACGACTACATGGATGTTACTCTAATGTCCATCACCACATAAAGCCACACCCACATGATTTGATTGGCCAGGCAGATCTTTCATGGATCTTTGGTTTCCTGCAACCAGTTTTCCAACACAAAAGATTTGTTGACTGGGAAGTTGGTCAATTATTCGATACCACTGACTGTTTATACTACGGTCAAACCCATCCTGACGTCACTCGACGGATTCTGAACCTCGAAAATGAAGCCTGAAGTGGGCGGAGCCTGCAGTCGCCACGTTGGATGAGCTTAACTCCACCCAGCTCTCGGCTACCTGTTAGCTCAGGCTACCACCTGTCACTCAAAGCGGGAACGCCCTTAATTATGCAGAATTTTAAACCTTAATAAAAAGTAACAAATGAAAAACAAATCACCAATTGAGACCAAAACCTATTTTTTGTACCAGGCTGTAAACATGTTTAATGATGCTGTAAAGTTGGGCTTTTTAACATTGAGGTCTATGGGGATTTGCTCTGTTCTGGAGCCTCGAGTGGCCACTCGATGAACTGCAGTTTTTTTGCACTTCCTCATGGGCTTCATCATTGTGACCTGGATGTTGCCGTCTGGTTGAGTGTGTGCATGTTGTTCTTTTTCTACACGGTTGAGGAATGACTGTTTTCAAAAATCTAACATGTATCTGGATCCATGACCTTTTATTTCTCCGTTTATCTACACTCAATCATACTGACTTCAAAGGACGACCAGCAACAAAATCTGACCGCGGCGTCACCTTCGCACGGACCGAAAACTTGCACAAGGCAAAGACTGCGTCTACTGACCAGCAGGTACATGTGTTCTGCACCTGAACGTGAACGGAAATGACTCTACACATCAACAGGTGGCAGGAGTCTGGAGCCATCATTCAAAGGGGGGAAACTGGAAGAGCTACAATGAGCTGAGAGGCTACAATGAGCCAGGAAGAGCTTCAGACTCTCCTGAATCACACTGATCAGCTGCTCTGCAGGTCGAGAGGAGCTTTCTGTGTTTGCGTTTGCACTTATTTGTCGTTTATTCTCTAAGTTTTTTCAGCCAATCAGAGGGAGCTTCCTGACCGATTCGAAAAAAGTCGCCAACAGAGGTCCGACTGGGATCACATCTACAAAACTAGAACCACAAACGAGACACCTTCAGCTGGTCGTGTCTCATCATTGTAAAGACTAAATCCTCTTAAATCATCACAAATGCATCAAAGTACAGTACATTCTAAGGCTGCGTTTCAAATTACAACCTTAAATGAAACGAATCCGTCTGAATTCAGATCTGATAAATTGAGGGAAAAGTTGATTTAGACTTAACAACTTTGGTTTTAAATTGGATTCAGATGCAGGTTGTAATTTGGCCGAGGAACCGGGGAACAACAACAAAGAAAAAATGTATTTCTAATAGTAACCATGTACGTCTGTTTCTTTACTTAGGACCAAACGACTTCATACAAATAAGTGTTTTGTCAGTCTTTACACCACAGGCCAGATTTGGACTAGAACTGATGTTTATAAGTTTTAATTTACCTTTGTTTTCTTTGTTGAGGTGCAGATTTATGGTTAGACTGAATCGTCCTCACACAGTTTTGGTATTTTTTCTGTATTTCCATATGTAAAAATAAAACATCTATGGATTTTTATCATCCTCAAACCTGTTCAAATCAGATTAAGGTTTCTTCTTCTTTCAAAATGCAGACACCTTTAAACGAACAAGAGATGGGTTAAGTACAGTAAAACACATCCATTTTTGTGTTTTTTTTTTTTCTATTGTGTGTGAATCAGATCAGAGTTAAAGGCAAAGACCTGAGCTCCATGTGCAGCTACAGAAACTATAGGATTCCTGTGGATGCGTTCGTGTGCTTCTCGTCCTTTTTTTTTTTCATGTTTGTGGATGTGTGTGGGCGCTCGCTGGTGCTCACGGAGGGACGAGGGGCGGGCGTCTGAGGAGCCAGACGGCCTCCATGTCGAGCGGCCCGAGCTCGAACGAGCGTCCACATAAAAGAAGCGTAATATATGGAGATTTAATGAGCGCGGTACCAATGAGACGTTCCTAAAGAGGGGGCAAGGAGCCCAAGTAAAGCAAGTCGATTCCAATAAAGGCCGTATTTCCAGACCCCAGAACTCCCCAGGACTGTGAGACACACCAGTGACAGCTCCCAGCTCAGTTTGCAAAGCCCTGTGGTAAATTCCCCAGCCAGGAAGAAAATCCTATTTAATTTTACAAGATCTTCTGGCCCCTAAAAATCCTCCATGATGTCTTGGTTCGCTGGTGGCTGTGCGCTCTGGTGGAACACTTTACATTATAACACATCGATATGAAATGAAGCAGTTCACAGAACCCACTTCACTTGAACTCAGTATTTTTTATTTTTTTTAATTGGCTCCTCTGAATAAATCTGACTTGAGTGGAAACCTTCTTTCCAGTGGATGACACGGTTTGATTTTGCAGATAAATCTGTGGTTTCAATCAGATATCCACTCTTGCATGGCAACAAATGAAAACTCCAATAAAAAAAAAAAAAAAAAAAATGCAATTATGATTTTGTGACTGAGCGCTCTGCGTTAAAATGTGCTCAGACGGCTGATTTAAAACACGGCTGATAGATCAACGCTGTCATGTCTCCTGCTCCCGCTCCACAGAGTGAATTATTTTTAAGAGTTTAAGATGTTTGACTATTGTTCATTCAAAGATTTTATGTGTCCAGGAGCTGGAAATGGGCTGAAAGACGTAGAGAACATAAAACAAACAAAAAAAAGAGATGCTTTTAAGTTGCAGCCCATGATGCTGCTGATAATTTATTTAATTATATGAATTAAAAGAAGATTTGTGCAAACATAGCTGAAGATTTTCATCATTGTGTGTTTCAGTTAATTTGTTTTACACCAAAATGCACATCACAGCTAACGTACCAAAGAACATAATAACCACTGATTTAGGTTATTTTACACCTCTGTGCAGAAACCACGGCTGCAGGCTTTCTGCTGTCAGGTTCCCTGCACATATTTTATGTCACATTTTTTGCTCTCAGTGCACGAGAAAAGGGAATCGTGTCATTTCACACAATTTACACAGATTAATTGATTTGAATTTCGAGGTCAAGGTCAATGTTACGTTGCAAAACATGTTTTAGGCCTAAAACTCAAAACTTCATCCTTTAATTCTCATGGAAACGTCTGATAAAAGATGATGTTTCGTGTCCAGAAGCTACAAGCTAAACTTCACTGCATCATAATATTCTGCAAAAAACTCTCAAAGTTTTCTCCGCCTACATTATGAGTCAGTGGAACCTGACTTATAGTTGAGTAACCCTAAACTAACCCTAGGTTATATGTTCCTGTTCCTCCAAAATAAAGCTTCAGCATTTAACACTAATGTACAAGATAAATATCGTTCTCGTCCTGTGGCCTATTTAAAACCTGATGCATCTGTGAGATGTTTTTCTGTTTTCAGTAGGAATGAGTGGAGCGAGTGGCTCAAATGACGTCTTGTTGGATCTTTCTAAATGTCCGTCAGCCTCTTGGCCGAATGATCAAAGAATCTTTGTAGCATCACAGGAGAAGCTCTCAGCTTTAAATTAAATGTAGTGTTGTAGGGTCTGCGTCAGCAACAACATCTATAAAAACCAGTCCCTGGATATAAAGGTGAACTTTTTTCCATCCTCATTCCTCATGAGCCACAGAGGCAGCTCCTATAAACCCCCTACGACCACCACCACTGCAGCAGCAGCAGCAGGTACATGTGCAGCGCTTTCTGCTCCTTCCCCTCTATTTCCCCCATTAGACATGACTGTTGAGAGTTATCCTATTTGCAGGCAGCCCCTGGCTCTGCAGCTCAGGCGGTGGGATGATGAATACATTTCAATCTCCTCTCCCTGGCTCCGACTTCAGGGACTCGCACTGTCGGCCAGGATACCAGTCTTATTGCATATCCAGAGAGATCCATCACGCATACACAAGCCTTCCTGCAGCACATGCACTCTTTAATCACTTTCGCTTCACCTCATTCATGCAAATTGATGGGAGGAACTACGTTTTTTCTGTGCGCGCCAAGACAGAAAAAGCCTCCGGTAGCAGTTGTGAGAAAGAGGAGAAACTCTCTCTGTAAATATATCTTTGTTTGTCTAAATCCAAACGTCAGCTCCGATGTGAGAAAATGGGGAAAATCCTACGTTTAATGACCGAGTCCGACATGTGAATATCATCCAGGAAAACGCTGTTCTGAGTCCAGCTATAGCAGCAGAGCGCAGGCTGGTTCATGCATTTGCACACGGAGATGTGGCTCTGCATATTATGTACAGCTGTGCATTTATTTTAAGAGGGTTTCTGACAAGGGGATACTGCTGTTTCAACATCACATTTCAGCTCGACATGTTCTTTTTCTGATAAGCACCATCTGTACCTTTGACATTCTTTCATGGCTGTGAAAGAAAAGGAAAAAAAAAACACTGTTTCTCAGCATTTTTTTGTCGCAGTCTCATTCTTGTTGTGGCGGAGAAGCATCTGAAACAGCGTTCAGACCATCATGGGACATTGAACCTCCCACTGAAAAACCAAAAGAATGGAATCGTTTTGATTTAGAAGCAGTTTGGTAAACTGACTCTGGGATACATTTCTGCATTGGGAAGGGAGGTAAAACAAAAAAAAGAAAAGAAAAGAAAGGAAAAAAGAAAAGCCAGGGACGTAAATAAAGACAATGAAATGTAATGTCAGCCTCTGCACTGTTGCCTTTTCTCTTTATTTTTAGCTGAGGGTCCTTTTTGTTTGGGAGAGCACGGATTCACTGATGTTTGGCTGCAGGCGTTCGCTCCCGTTAATGCAGCCGGTGTGTGAGGAAGGTACCTGTATCTCTTGTTGTCCACGGGCACGATGTCCATGGCGATGTAATACTGCTGGTGAGGGTCCAGGCCGGCGATCTTTACCCGCATCGCAGGAAACATCCTCCTGAAGGGGAACAAGCGACACAGAGTTACGCGCGTACGGAAACGTCTGCTTCTGTCCAAACATGTTTAAAGTAACTCAGAAGAGTTTAAAAAAAAAAAAAAAAAAGGCGAAACGGCAACAACTGTCCTTCTGGGACAATAAGACTGTGAGAAGCAGACTTATGAACTTCAGCGCAGACAGACTGACCCTCGTGTTCAGAGGTAAGAAGTAAAAAAACAAATACAAAATCTGGTTTAATGTCTGTTGTTGTTCACTTAAGCAAGAATTACCCTTGTGGTCATATTAAGTGTTTATGTAATTTGTAAAAAAAAAAAAAATAAAAATAAAAATAAATATATATATGTAGCATAAATCCCAATACAAGACAATGAAAACAAACCAAATCAGCAACAGTAGAAGACATTAAAGCTGATGAAACTAAACAAAAAGGTGTAATCCTAAGTTTTCCAGCGTATTTTTTTTTTTATTCCAGCTTGAAAATAGAAATCTGCAGCAGTGCCAATAATAAAGAAACCGTCACATGTTCTATGCACATCTGCTGGTGCAGGGCTGGGCGTGCTTCGTCTCCGAGAATGCAAATTACACAACAGACCATTAAATAAGCGTAACTACTGTATACATCGACAAACAACAAAACCACAGCCAAGTCGTCCCTGCTCAAAGTTAAACTGAGGACGGCAGCGTTAAGCGAATGTTGAACTTATTTAAAAAAAAAAAAGTTGAGTTTTGTGCAGAAGTGTCTAGTTTCTGTTTGCATCTTTAATCTCTGACTTTAGGACTTTAGGAGTTATTAACATGAGCTCATCTTTCATTTGAAGTGGAAACAAATGGAAATTTAAAACATTTTAAACTGGAAACAGGATTCTGGGTTTGATTATTATTATTTAAAAAAATAAAAAAAATAAATCTCAATATTTTCTTGTAATGACTTTGACATCCAGTGGATTTTGACGCCGCTTCAGTTGAAATCCATCCAAAAAAAAAAAAAAAGGGACAATTTACACTTTATAAAGTTGATGGCCTCCACTCTGCCTGTTTATCACTTTAGATTAAAATGTTCTGCAGCTTTGGTTAAATCAGAATTCAGTTTATTAAATACATAATTATTAAAAAAAATCTTAAATCACATTTTTATCACACTATTGCCTTAAATCCTCTTTATTCTGACTCCTTCAATTTGTATAAATTGTTAAATTGCTCATTTAACTAAATAAAAGTCTCATAAAGGTCCCTTCAGTGTTTCTAGACCTGTTCCTTTACACTGACTCATCCACAGTAACCTCTGACCTCCGGTTACACTGATCATTAAAGCTTTAAAGCTTCAGTCAAACTGGATTTCATGAATAAATAAAGAAAAATGGTTGTTTATCCCTGAAATATCTCTGCAGCCAGCTCTTTATATTTTAAAGCTGCAAGTCTGTAAAGACTTCAGCTGATGCAAACCGCATGAAAATTATACACTAAAACGGCCCCTTATATTAAATAATGGCCTGTATATGGAGAGGGGAAACATTTCAGCTTAATTCCTCGTTTTGCACTTCAAACGTTGCCTTTTCCCCCCTTTTTTTTCATTTAAGGGTCGTAAATCCGGCCCGGCCTAATGAGAAAAGAGGGCTGTTTTCTTGCTTCCCTTCTCTTCTGGATTTATGGGCTTATTATGAGCAGGCCGTGAAATACACACGGCGACGGTCGTGTCCGCCCTCACTCTGCTTCAGCGCAAACTGATTGTTGGTGTATTTATGAGCCGATTACCAATTTAAACCCAATTCATAAAAAAACAGCCAAGTGTAGTCCATAACGAGGAGGGGAGGGCGATATTATTTCAATCAGACGAAGAAGAAGAAACAAAAAACAGCTTTGGTTCATTTTGACGCATAAAAAAATAAAAGGTTTAATAATGTGGACTGAAATAGATCTGCTGCGGCTATTTTAAACATCACAAATGCAAGTCACCTGTTAAAAGGCAATTTAATTAGTCTAGAAAATATAGAAACAGTTTTTGGCCAATTGGCGCAAAAATAAATTAAATGAACGTAAAAATAAAGTTAAGTTAAGTTATAAAACGCGTTATTTGACTTGAGAGAAAACAGAAATTGAGGAGAAAAAAGATAAATAAAATTCTACTCCTTATTCATGGTGCTTTTTTTTTTTTTTTTTTTTTTTCAAAATATCCACATATTTATTTTTTTATTTTTTTTTTACCCAACAAATAATAGTCGTTTCAAATTAACTCCGGTCAGAAATGACTCCAAAACTCCTGCTAATTACGGGGTTCGCTGTTTGTCCTTAAACTGAACCAGCGTCGAGGCTGATGTCAGTCAAGCCGCTGATGTGCGCAGAGGGGGAAATGTTAGTGGAAACGAGCGGCGCTGCGGGCGCGGGGAGCGGAGCAGGTTGCGGGGAAAGGTCCTTCCTCCAGGATCCGCAGGTCAACTCCTGTGCGCGCTTGGGGTTTAGGACTATTATGAGCGAGAAACCCCAGAACTTTGCCACGGAGAGATTAATCAGAACCAGGTCCCCCCTTTTTTCCCCGACATCAGGATTAACCTGCCGCGTCATGAAGGCCTGGACACAGAGGAGCGGCCTGCATGTGCAACACATTAACACCCTCAGAGTAGAGCTCAAAGGTGAGCGCGCTGTGTGTGTGTGTGTACGGTTCTTTATAAAAATGGCGCTTTCGTGTGTACGTTGGTCGATATTTCTGCAGATTTAAGACGCGTACATGTGAAAAATCTGATTTAAATCATTTAGTAAATAAAAGTTCTCTGTTCGCCTTTTACGCACAGTCTCTCCACTGCATGTGCAGTATTTTCCTGCTTTTGTGTGCGAGTGTGCGGCCTACCTGCCCGCCTTAGTGATGATCATCTCCGTGCCGATGTCATGGAAGCGCTTCCACAGGTCTGCGCACTGCAGCTCCACCTGGATCTCCTCCATAGAGGCCGGGGGAGACGGGTCACAGGGGCCGGGGGCCAGCTCGGCAGGTGAGCCGAAGGAACACGACGTCCTCTCGGCCAGACCTTCTCCGTCCGAGCCGGGGCTCGCCTCTGAGTCTGAAGGGGAAATGAGGAAAAGGCGATGAGGAGGCAGCTCTGAAACAGTGGAATTAGTGCGCTTTAGGCTTTACGCAGGAAACTTGGCGCGGCTCCCTCCGCTGACTCCTAATCACCTGCCGCTGCAGTTGTGGAGGGAAGCGGCTCAGGTTTGGCTCGCTCCCCCACCTCGTCATGGAGTTCTGGGCTGATGTCAAAAGCAGAATAAATGCAGCGTAGCGCCTTTTGAAATGCGATGTAGAAAATATTAAATTTTTTAACCGGGCCACACAATGAAGAAATCCCGGAGGGAGAAGTTCAGCAAATGAAATTTCCGCTGAAGGGCTCCTTCTGGACGGAGTTTAACAGACTGACCATTCAAGGTCCTCAGCGCAGTCACAATGTTTGAGTAGATAAAACGTTCCTTCCATCCTGAAACGCGTCCAGACCTACAGGAGAGGTTTCCATCCTTCTGAGCCTTCAAGTCCCAGACACCAACGCAAATGACCTCAGTTTCTTTTACATGTGCTTCATTTTAAATCGGCAGCTCAAATGAGCAGAGCGCTGCGGGCTGGACAAAATAACAGGAACAGCTGTGGAATCCGAAAACCGCGCGTGACCTCCGGATGTTTTATACATTTACACCGTTGTATTATTTAATCTCGGATCTGAGCTGATCTCCTTTATACATAAAAACCCTACTTCCACTGGGATTAAGGTTAATTCCGCTCAACTCTGTGACGCTGCTAAACACACGCGGGGATGTTATTTACATTTAATATGAGATATTTGGGGGTTAAATGTCTAAAGGTACATGGCGCAGTTTTTCCAGCTGGGACGTCAAGTGCTTTATTTTTAACGCTCTACGTCCCAGAAACTGCAGTTCACCCAGATCAAACCCCGTAAGATCACCACACGCTGGCTCCTATTTCACATTTCTCAGAAATAGTTTATAGCTAAACATCCCCAACGCCGCCTCCACCTCTTCATCCCCCCCACCACCAAAAAAATAAAAAATAAAAAAACAAAAACGCATCTAATAACGTATTATTTATTGAGGCCCCTGACACGAGGAGGTTGACTTGGCAGACTGAGGGCACACAAATATGGTTATGCAAATGCGAACGCCGAGAGACTGGACAGCGTCCCAGGCGAAACCGCCGCTGCACAGGCCGGAGCCAACCGCGCTGGAAACAAGGGAATGAAGGAGGGAGAGATGGAGATAGGAAGAGGAGTGAGGGGGGAGGAGGAGGAGGAGGAGGAGGAGGAGGAGGAGTAGAGAGGGGCGTAATGACCACAAAGAATAAAAAAAAGTCTTTCCACCAACTCCTTGGGAGATCCTTCCAGTGTCACTGCAGCCAGTCAGTCACTGTCACACATGATTCCTCTCCCCACTCTTTTTCTTTTAACTGTTCACACTCATGCAGATAGACACTCCCCCTCCTCCTCCCTCCCCCCTCCCTCCCCCCTCCTCCTCTACGCTTTGTAAATACATGCTGCTGGTGTTAAAGTTCGGCTCGAATTCCAACAAAAACAACAACTACTGCAGTAATTCTTCTTCACATGGAGGCAATAAGATTAGATCACGCTGCTAACGGGGGCCTTTAAATGTGAGACGCTGATATCTGATATTTCGGACTTAATATTCCCACCATTCTTCATGCCTTCGCTTTTTATTCATTCCATGGTTTTATAAACTGCCTTGGATGTTTTTCCGCTCAGTTTTCTCACTCCCACTTTGATTAATATCTGCTCATTTACAAACTGTTTTGTCAAAGTGAGTCTTTAATAACGTCGGCCAAGGCTCCCTGCTGAGTAAGTCTACAGAAAAAATGAAAATGTTTTGGTCTCAAGTGGAATTTATTATATTGAGTAATTATGAATAGTTTCTCATTTAAAGGCTTAAAATAAGAAGCAGAAATAAGGGGATAAATCTAAAGGGATGTCACTCGTCTGGTTGCAAGTGGAGATTTAGGGTCTTATAATGATCCAAACGTTTTTCCACTCTGACGGGAACAAGATTCAAGATAAAAAATGTGAACTTTCTGGCGTGAAAGCGGAAAAAAGCTGCTTGAATATGTGAAAAGCCACACTGAGCGTATCTACTACTGGCATCTAGAGAGAGCTGGATCTCTGGATGTTGGTGTGTGTGAAACTGAGGCGCTCAGAGGAAACAGATGCATTCCAGACAGCAAAAGCAGCCCGATTAAATGAGATAATTTGGCAGGAACGCCTCCGAGATGCAGAGGAGGGGAACGCGGGCCAAGCAGGAGCCTGTCGACTCCGCCTGGCTGCCCTGTCATCAGGCCTGGAGGACCTGTCCTCTGCCACTCAGCAACCGCACACACACACACAAACACACCAGGAGGCAGACAGGCAGACAAACACAACACCAGGAAGCGGCTACGCGCACCACGCGACCCAGTAGGTACACGGTTAAATATCAAACCTGGAGAAAAAAATAAAAAAAAAATAAAAACACAACAGCGAACACACAGGACCGCGCTCTGAGTCACGACATCCGGTTTATATGAAGCTCTTCTTTCTTAAGAAAAAACATTCACTTATGAAACAAAATAAAAAAAAAATGCCCACTCAGCTGAAAACTGGCCTGACATCTGCTGTGGTTAGCTTCAAAAAATACACACAGTACACACACACACACACACTGCATATGCGCACACACATACACACACACACATACACACACATACACACAGACTTGAGGCCAGTATCTTGCGGTTAGGGGTTCCCGATCAGCTCATGCCAGGCCTCATTAAAACGCGACTAACATTCATAAGAGGCCACTAATTGGTCTGAATTTAATCAATTCGTAGCCGTCCGTCAGACTGTCCCGCGTATTAGAGCTCGTATGAAGCCAGTCTCACACCAGCAGCTCCAGAGGAACCACGTGTACGTATCATAATGTAAAGTTACAGAAAGAGGAAGTGGAATGAACGGATTTGATGCTTTATATTATTTATTTATTTATTTTTTTGTGGTGCATCTTTAAAATAGATTTTTGTGTTCTATGCAATTGCAGCTTTTTTCCCCTTTAAAAAAAATGGAAGTCAATTAAAAATTTGCACTCAAAGATTCTATAATATAATCTATATTTAAAGGAATTTTGTGCCGCATTAATATGAATCATTCACATCATTATCTACCTGCAGCCGTGTTCGTCTCCAACAAAAAGCACGGACCTCATAGTGTGTGTTTTTAAAGGATAAGTAGAGTTTGACATTTTTAAAATCTGCAGAACTTTACCACAAAGTATGTTAAATGTTAAAATTAGAAAATTGGGATTTGTTTTTATCTCTGCGCCAAAACCTAAAATAAAACTTTTAAAACATAAAAAAAAAAGTTTTCATTTAATGCTGTGATAAAAAAACATCCTATTTTTAGATTTCAGCATAGAAGCAAGTCCAGAATTCACAGCATACTCAAAAAAATATATAAGTTTCAGTGCATCAGAAAGTTGCTTTTCATGTTAAATCTAATTATACGCGCCGCTTTTGCAACTAAATGGCTCCTTGGTAAAGTTTCTATATTTAATGAAGTTGCAGCTGATTTTTAAAGTCAGCAGGAGCAACGTGCCAACCATGAAATCACTGAGTAACTCAATCCACGCAGTGAGAGCACCTGTTTCCCCGCTGATGGAGAGTCAGGCACGGAGGAGACAGGACAATGCTACATATCAGCCTGGACGCTCACACTGACAAATGCCACTCCACAAAAATACTCAGAGCACGCAGCGGGATGTGGATCTGTTTAGTACAAATAATATAAATATACAATGATCCTGTCACATTTTAATCAACAGAATGCTGAGAGAAACTAAAGGCCTTCGTAGAGAATAAGGTCTTTGCGTAATCTGCGCGTAAAAGTGTCACCTTGTAAATAACATACTTTGGGTCAGACCTTTAATACACGGAGTTAAATATGAATTAATATTAGATTTAATTTAACCTGATAACTGGTGCGTTAATGGATAAATATTAAGATTGTGTGGTATTAGTAGTAGTAGTAGTTGTAGTTTTGTGAGGTCGAACAAAACTACTCTGTTGAGCTCTTCCAGGCAGACTGTTAAATGCGCGCCTGGTTCAGAGTCTGGGCTTTTCTCAGTCCTGCCCTTGTCTTTGAGGCTAATAAACGTGTTATACGACCAACTCGCCTGGAGTTGAGTAAAAATAAAATCACTCCGTTAAGGATTCCTCTAAACCACATAATCTGCCCACAGAGACTCGCTGTTCTCGGTCACCGCTTCCCGATGCTCCAAAGCTCCAAAGCAGGGGCTCTAGGACCCGAGCAGCACCCGCTGAACCTGCCAGGAACCCGTCAGGAACCCGTCAGGAACCCGCCTGCTAATGAGAGAGACCGGGGGATACGGGACCGGAGTCTGGAGGATTCATTCAGCCTCAAATCCGGAACAAGATGACCCGAAAGACTCTTTGCACAAATAAACCAAATCAAGTTCAGACGTGACTGCAGGGTTGTTTAATGGAGTCCAAGCTTTCGTTTTATCGGTGCCCTTTTAAAACAAACTGTCTGAAATCAACGTTTAGTTTCACCGTCCTCATTTAACCACAGCACTGACTCCACTTCATAACAACAACAACAACAACTCAAGGGAGTTAACAAACCCCTCTTCTTAAAGGTAACCCAAGAATTATAACAATCTAGTTTTGCTTCTCTTGTACTGTTTAATAAAAACGCTTTGGGCTCGATATGAATCAGGTTGGGTTGAGTTGAGCGGCGCGTAAAGACGCAGCGCCCCGGAGGTCAGGTTGCAGCAGGCCTCGACTGTCAGAGCAGCGCGCAGAGGGAGACAAATCCTCACCTCTGCCTTTGCTTTACATTTCAGAAATCTGATCTGCCGCATAAAATAGCGGGATTTCTGACCCATAATTCCAGGGAGATTAAATATTTAATGAAAGTTAATCACACAAATTTTCATAAAAATTTTAGATTCTTGGAGAAGGCGACGCAACGAGCAAAATACACGAATCTACAAACAAATGAGTGAATTGAGTTTTTAGTTATGCTCGTGACACCGATGCTAAAAAAATTTAAGCTCGCGTGTCTCGTGAGGCTCAATGTGCCAGAGCTGAAAGCGAAGCGTGGAGGTTAAAAAGTCACTTGAAGCGCGGCGCTAAAGTTACTTCTGAGCGGCGCAACAGGTTTGTCTCTGAATGTCACATTATTATTATTTGAGTACAGGTGAAATTAATAATAATATAGTGTCATAGGAGGAAAGTGTAAAATAGATTTTAATGCTTAAATTGATGCAGTTAACCTTTGGATTAAATTGTCTGAATCCATTGCTGAGGTAGTCCACTAACTTTTTTTTTTAATTGTGTTATCGCGTGTGTTGCAAGGAAATTTAATATAAATCAGATTTGATTAAACGATATTGTGATTTAAAAAAAAATAAAAAAAATAAATAATAACAATAATGATTTCAGTTCAATATAAAACCTTATTATTTTTGTAAATTCTGTTGTAAAACATATATATTTTTTTCTATTTGATATTTTGTCTTTTTACTCAAACCGTCCATTTCCACCGCTGCGTCACATTTATTCACATTTTCTTGATTATTACAATACATGTTCAAATCGCCTCTAAGCTCCACGGTTCTCTGAGCGCGTCCGCGCCTGGTAAAAACTGAGCGTTTTGCGTGTGGAGAAACACGGAGGCTTTTATTGTTCAGTCCAGTGATTCCGTAGCAGATTTAATTCAGAATATGTGCAAACAGGCCCTCGCTGAGAATGAAACGCGTTAGGTTTACTGGTTTGTTTCATCAAGGTGCACTCTGGAGCGGAGAGCCGAGGCCTCTCTGCAGGCCTGCGGGTAAATGTGTTCTGTCTGCAAGCAGCAACACAACTCTACGCTTTGAGTCATTCACGTATTGAGCCCTAATGTATTTTTTATTTATTTATTGACGTGTCCTGTATCTAACAGTGTATTCCACCAGTCCGGAGTCAAAACGTGGACAAGCCAACCCTTCAATGCAAACACGAGAAACCTAAAATCTCTGTATTTTTCATATGAAATCATAGAATTATCTCCTCTAATGAATATGACTCATATTCTATGTCTGAAGACACACGCGTCTATTAACTTCATCTACAGCCGTGGGGCCTAAATCTTTATCTCCCCTGTGAAACCTGCGAAATCATTGAACAGAATCGCTCACTTGTAAAAAAGGCCTCCAGATTCACACGGAGACTGTGGAACCTACATGCCCTGTCCTGGGTTGGGTCACTGAACGTGGAGCCATGTTTTGACTTCGGACTTGTGGTCTGGCAATGCGCTGCAGTGATATAACGGAGATCCGGACATTTGAGCGGTGTTATGCGTGTCTGCGCACTGACCCGGGTCCATATCCAGACAGTGCGCCGGATCCTCTCCGTCCGTGGCGAGGCTCTCCATGGACAACTCCAGCTCCTTCTCCTCCCAGCCCCGGAGCTTCCTTTTCTTGTTGGAGCCGATCAGGGCTTCCACGGAAAAAGCGTGGGCTCTAGAGCTCAGAGCTGCGGCAGATCGTCTCCTCTCACTCATTTCTCTCAAATCCACCCGAAGGGGGGACGCGGCGAAGAACCCACTCGGTCCGTCCAATGCAGTCAAGCAAAACAATGAAAAGTGCACACGTCAGTGTTTACAGCGAGGCGCAAACTCACCGAGTGTCCAAAGTAATCCCAACTGTGACTAGAAACGCCGCGTCAAACTTTTGAAGGCAGACTGTGCCATCCTGGCTGCGCGCGGGATCAAGTCCGGGAGGATTGATAGTTTTGATGCGATCTGCCGCTTTACGCGTCTCTCCGTCCTTCCACTCCGTCTCTTTCTTTTTCTCTTTCTGTGCCCTTAACTTCTCTCTGATTGATACTCACTTCTGGAGGAGTTTTTTTTTTCTCAGACGCAGAGGCCGGCCCCCCTGCTCCCTGTCAAACCCACGCATCCAATGAGAAGTAAGAAAAGACAGCTAGACAAAGTCTTTTGTCCAATGGCAGCAGAGGGGAGACGCGCGTCCAGGAGGAGGAACCACCCCGAGCCACAGCAGCCTCATGAACTGACTCCATAGTGAATCCTATAGAAAAGCACATTAGTTTTTTTTTTTCTCGTCGTATCTGCACACGAATTAACAAACAGAATAATAAACTGACAAAACTGTGACAGTTCAGTTATGTCATCATTGGCCTGAGTGGTTGTGTCTTGTCTCTTTGATACCTGCAGATTCCTCTCATGGTCCTGGTTTAGAGTCATCAGGGGCCGATACAGGCCTCGTCCTCATGGCGTCCATCCCGAAGTCATTTTGATATTTGTCAGTGTCAGAATCAGCGTCTGATTCCATCATCACCTGGAGCTGTAAGAAAAGTCCCATTAAAGCTTCATTGTGTTAGCGGACAGCTGAGGAGCCAGAGGAGCCAGAGCAGGAGCAGGAGCAGGAGCAGGACAGGTGGGCTGATCTCAGAGCTTCATTCTCGGGCACAAAAAGGAGCGAGAAGATTAACAAGTTCAGCTCTTGGTCTCTGCTCCGCTCGTTGAGGGTTTATTTATACGGAACCTCGCGATAACAGAAAAATAAATGGTTCGAAATAAGCTCCTGAGTTAGAGGAAGATTTTTTTTTTTTTTTAATTAAAAAAACAGATGTCTGCAAATATTTTTAGATGTAGACGTCGGCTGTTAATTAATTAACTGTAATTTAATGAACATTGAATCTGAACCAAATTGCAAACACTGATGAAACAAAAATAACCTTCAAATCTGCCTTTAAATCAAATAGTCGATTAATTTGGTTAAAGTTAAAAATTACAAGCTGAATTCGTGTCTTATAATTTCCTGGGAAAGAAAGGACCTTAATACATAGTACATATGCCCAGAATAAAAAGATACAGCAAACGACTCCTGCTGGCTACTAAATATAATAATAATAATGATATTAGCGGTAGATTATCTCTTATCTATATCTGGTGCTCAGCGGACGCGCGCAGGCCGGAGAGAAGAGGCTGAGCGCTTTGTGCCGCGGTTGGGGGAAATCTTTAACACATTTTCCCGTCAGCGGCACAAGGAACGGATCAGGGAGAGGAAATAAAAGCAGCGGATGGTCGGTCGCTGCTGGTTTGATCCGTCAGAGGGAAGGAGTCTGTCTGCACCGAGCAGGCCTGAACTCAACCCGTGGCTCTTTAAAGACGGCGAATTTGACACTTTTAAATAAATATTAAAGTTTATATCAAGAGGGAAATTAAGACGAATAGCTGGATATGGATATAAATTTAGAGACGCAGAGAAAATGCGCGCTGAGGTTATTTAATTAGAAATTCAGACTGAAGTGTTGATATCAAATTATCTGGGAGGAATGAGGAGTTAGACCAACACTGAAAAATGATGAAATCGCGCATCATATGAAAGTATGAATGAAAATATGTATCACTTCATATGAGTTTATTGAATTACGAGCCGGGGATTAACCTTCTGGACGATTTTGTGCGTAAACTTTTTTTTTTTTTTTTTTCCTGCCCAAGGTAAACAAGACAACTATTCTGCGTGAGCTCACGTGTGGCTGAGTATGTTCGTTTACTGCGGGAGGAAACTCGTTAAACACCAGCAGTAAAAACTAAAAACCAACTGTTTGCTGTTTAGGTCCCAGTTTAAGGAACGATCGCATCTCATTCAGCCCAGAATGAAGGCAGCAACTGAACCACGTGTTTCTCTGCTCGATCCAAACGTACGGAACATTTTAATTGGTACAGTTTATTCAAATATATATATATTTTCTTCTGAAACACGCTTGGAATTTCTCTAGTGGTGCTTTATTATTATTATTATTATTATTTTATAATTTCACGAGGGCTGCGTTAAACTTATAAAGAGCCTGAATGTGGAGGGTGGCGGAAACGACCAAGCTGCAGATAATATTCAATTAGGAAATGAAAGCTTTTGACCCCCTCTGACCCCGGGAGCTGAAGCGTGCAGGGGGCAGTAAAGCATTCAGACTGACAACAACTCTCGGGCTGTTTCAGCATCTTCTGCCTCAGGCCAAGGACCGCGCTTCCAACACGAAGAACTAAACGCCCTGAATATCATGTGGAGAGCAACTGTGGGTCCAGACAATCTTTATTCAGCAGATAATTGGTTTAATAAACCGATTTGTTGTGCGTTTAATTTAAGAAAAGGCGCACTCAAGAGGTCAGAGCGCATGCGTTTAAGTATCTCAGATATAAAAACGTTGAGTTATTTTACGCAAAATACTCGAGTATTAGAGAGAAAAAATACAGATCAAAGAGTCTGATCATGTTCTCAGTGACTGGGCAGCGACAATTTATTGTGTTTTCTTGATTATAAAAATTATAAAGACACATGCTATGGATATGTCACAATTCAACACACCACATAAAAGAATGTATTAAAAAGACAAAGAGTAGCCACGAGACCCGCCGCAGCAAATAATATTAAACATATGTTATTATTATAAAAGGAAAAACGAGCATGAAGCTTTAATAATTGTATTCCAGACTCTTCTTAGCTTAAAATAAAACTGTTAAAACGAATAAGTGAAATGAAATGGCGCTGGGTAATTGATTTGGTAAAATAAATTCCGAGCTCGTCAGTTTGGACACACTGAGCATCTCCGCCGCTCATTGTCCGCGGGCTAATGTGTTAAAGATAACTGATCACAGCTGAAGGATTCACAATGGAGCTTAAACAGGCCGCGACTGCAACATCAAAGTGCGCCAAATATTCCAAGGTCACACTTGTTGTCGCTGCGCTCCCGTGTTTTTGAGAACCTTCCCGAACATAACGTCCTCTTTAAGCGCCTTTTCCTTCTCCACTGCACTCCTCACACCAGCAGCTCTAACCCCAAAACCGTGTTTAAACTCTGAAAGAACCCTTAACAAAGTCGCCCCTTTGTTTTGCAAAATTCCATTTGTCCAAACTGTAAATATATAGACGCTTAGTCACGGATCCAAAAATGATCTTAAATTAATTGGCTGCGCTGCGTAATATTCTAATGTCTAAAGTTTAAGGGGCTTTAGGTTATAGTTTCCTATTCTGCTCACTGCATGGGCACCGTCTGACCCAGCATCAGGAAAACGTCTCCTTTTATGTGCGTTTTCTTCCCTCCACAACGGCTGTATTTGTTTCCATGTGACACCGTTTCCATTTATTTCTGTTAAAAAGGTAACATGTATTACGACTCTGTTAAAGTTTTCACTCCTGCGCGTAAAACGGTTCAGTTACGGTGTCGCCCTCACATTAAAACGCACACTACTTATTACACCACGGCTACATCACACAGCGCAGCCGTGAGACTCTAAGCTGAAACATGCATTTGTCGTTTAACGCCGAGCAGGTCGCTGTGATTTACAGCCCGCTGCTCTTTGTATATGCAGTCTATATAGTTTTTATTTATATTCCGTCAGCTGCTCACGCCAATAGAAAAAAAAATGGACCAAAAAAAAAAAGAGAGGGTGAAGCAAACCAAGCAAGGACACGGTCTGCTCCCAGGTAAACACCGAGATGGAAAAACCACCGCGCAGTCCAGCTCCCTACTGCGCGCGCGTGTGTGTGTGTGCGTGTGTGTGTGTTTATACGGGTTTACGCGCAGAGTGTGAGTCCCCAGCACAAACATTAAAGGAGCAGAGAAGAAGTGCACTTTCAATTAGAGAAAGCGTGATTACAGAGAGCAGGAAGCTGAAACTAGCACAAGGAGAAAACGGGAGAAGCGCGGACTGTGGGTATAATGAAGGAGGAGGAATGCGAAGGATGGGAGGTATGAGAGGGAGGAAGAATCAAAGAGGAGGGAGAAGGAGAAGAGTTGGAGGAAGGAGAGAGAGAAAAACAAAAACAAAAACAAAAAAAACTAGAAAGAAACACGAGAGAAAGAAGATTAGATGCAAAGAGGAAGGAGATAGAGTGAGAATAAGGAGGGGAAGCCAGAAGGGACAAACGGGATTAGAGATAGAAATCACATCACATCATTAGAGTGAGACCTCGGTCTGTTCCACAGCTTCCTGCGCGGTGGAATAATATGTTTGTTAAAGTTTGGGCTTTGAAGCAGCGAGTTCACAGCAACGTGTTCAAAAGGAAAATAAATTAAGTATCTAAACGAGTGTAAATGTGCCTCATTTAATCAGCTGCGTGTTAGAATAAAAATATATCAAAATAAAACCGCAGAATCAGACGCTGTAAAACTTCCACACATCACAAACTGCATCTTCTATTAAAAGCTTCAGATTAAAGATTTGAAATTGTATCATACACAACAGACCCGCGACTGTGAGATAAGTCAAATAAGTTTTAACCTCATTTGCATAACTTGTTGCACACGGCCTGCGCTGCAGCCATTGTTCATCACTGATTATAAACCCTTGGATTTTAATGGGGATTCATCATCGATGCTGCTGGAAATTATCGCCAACGTTTCTCTGTATTTGTCTCTTGCCAATAAACGAGCAAATACAAATCTTTCATCTTTTGTGTGTGTTCAGAATGTGCATCCGTGCCTCAAGATGTAATTGTGGAAAAAAAAATATGCGCAGCGCGTGAGTGCAGGTCTTAGTTTATGGTAGAGGTGCCTAACATGCGGCATGCGGGCCAAAATAAGCGCGCCAGACGGTCCAATCTGGTCCACCGGATGAAGTGGTGCGAAAAGTGCGAAAATTACATTGCAACGGAAATTTTTCAATAAGATTGGCACCTATTCCTAATTGGTCTATTAAAAGTTGGGCTGTTTTAGTAAGAAGTGAAAAAATAATAACACTTACGTAAACGTATATATATATATTTTTAGTTGCTCTGATAATGGATTGTAAAAGGACAGCTCATTAAATATTAACATTGCGAATGCATTTGTACTCTTTTATTTACAGGTTATTATGGTTATTATGTTAATATTCTGGCCGGCTGGAGATCTAACTGGGCTGGACCCCAAACTAAAATGAGCTCGACCCACCTGGTCGACGGTGTATGATTCCTGCACAAGTATTATAAGACCAGACTTTCCAAATAGAGAAGGTGTGATTACAGAGAAAAAAAAATAGGTGGGAAGAGTGAGAGTAGGTAGGGATGAACACAGGGATGAGGGGGAGGAAGACGGGGTGAAATAAAAAGGAAACAGTCTGAGCTGCAAAGATGCAAAATAAAGTGTTTTAATTTTTTTTTAAAACTCAGAATCACCATGAGTCCCCATCACCCGTCCTTCTATCGCCTCCACCCGTGCTCACCTTTGTGCCTTTACCTGAGAGTTTGAGGTGGAACTGTGGACGAACTGAAGATGAAAAGTTAATCACTCACTAAAGAACAGATTCTTCTTCTTCTTCTTCGTCCTCTGCTGCTGTGGTGTCATGTTCAGACAGATGGTGAGAACAGCCAGACAAACACTCCAAAAACAGATTAAAAAGCATCAATATTTATTCCTCTAGTCTTGATTATAGGAGCGAACTTGACTGTTGACACTGAGGAGGATCTGATTAACATCATCGAATCCAAATCCTAATTATTTTGGTTAGTAGATTTGTTTGTGTGGAAACATACAACCACCATTCAAAGGCAAATAAATAAACTGCAAAGGGCTGCGAATTATTATATATTACATGTGCAAAGACAAAAAAAAAAAAAAAAAAAAGGCTGCCTTGTTAATTTCAATGAGACAGATGCAGAATGGAAAATAATAAAAAATAAATCAGCTTTTAGTCTGAACGCCTCCATGTTGCTTTCAGCACATTTTCTAACTGGATGAGTTACATCCTAAGAAAAGTCCTGAAAAAGTAAACAGTCGCTGGAATAAAACTTGACCTTAGCAGCCGTTAAGTGCCGAGCATTAAAAGGCCCCGTCGTATAAATGTGACGTTATTTTCCAGTCTCGGCCGCCTCTCAGCAGAAACCCACTCTCTGCCGGACCTCGGCGAGCACAGGTGCGGCCAGTTCCCGGGCCCTTCTGGCCCCCAGAGCCAGCACGGCCTCCAGGTGAGGCCGGTCCGCCCTCAGCCTCTGGAGCTCCTCCCGGATGGGCGTCAACCTCTGGACCACGGCCTCGCTGACGAGCTTCTTATACGCCCCCGTGTCCAGGCCTCTGGCCTGGGACAGGGCCTCCTCCGTGGAGATCGTGGCCGTGGCGGCGTGGATCGTCACCAGGTTGGACACGCCCGGGCGCGTCTCCGGGTCGAAGGTGACCTCGGAGGTGAAGTCGGTGACGGCGCGGCGGATCTTGAGGGCGACGTCGTCGGGGGAGTCCGTGATGGAGATGGTCGCCATGGGCTGGGGGTCCGACTTGGACATTTTGACAGAGGGGTCGCGCAGGGATTTGACCTTTCGCGTGGAGCCTGAGGGGAGGAGGAGAGGGAGAAGGTTTCAGCTGTTGGTTCGACACAGAGGACGAATTTAACAAACTGGAAACTGATTTAGAGATTAAGTAGGGACCAACTATCTACTATGTGTGTTCAATATTAAACTGGGTCTATAGTGCTATTTATAAATATACATTATTATTATTGTGTTGCATCAAATATTAAGCTGTTCAAATAATACACAGGTTCAAATATTCATGTGAATCAGCAGATTCAACCTTTAAACGTAACTAAATGCAGCAGAGACAGAGAATCAGAAACATTTTGGCCTCAGTAGTTGGTTGATGGGAGCGAGATGCACCATTAGCATCTCTGCTGCTAATGCTGCAGCGTCCGTCACGTTAATGTGTATTTAAGGAAATTTAAATTTGTGATGGAGAAACTGTGAAGGAAAATTAAAATGTATAATCAACCAAAGATTTTGCAAAACCCTCCTGCAGTACCTCTGCGGTCCCCCTAGGGGTCGCATACCCCCTGTTGAAGACCTATGGTCTATGGCATCGGCTTTAAACAGGGGGTCCGCTGCAGTACTGTTTGGTTGATTAGCCATTTTATATATATATATATTGTCACACAAATTTAAATTTCTTTAAATCCACGTTAACATGAATCCAACATATTTCAGTAAAGGGATAAATTGAGGCAGAAAATGTTCTTTTTCTTTCAGGATTCACTCATTCACCGATACAGTTTCACACAGAGCGCCAAACTAGACCCGTCAATCTAAGCCTCCTGCACACATTAGGCCCCGCCCCTATCACCACTGAGCCAATCACAAGGCCGGATACTGCGGTGACTCTGCTATTGGCCGAGAGCCCATTCAGTCCCCAGATGATGTTTATGTGAGGTATGTTTAGGTTTAGGTAGTTGGTGACTCTACTGCTGCACATGACTGAACTAAAACCCTGTGGATTATTTGAACTAATTAATACTGAAAACAAAACGATAATAATGATGTATATTTAAAAACAGCACCAGGACGAGTTTAATATAGAACATATAGTCTAGTAGGTCCCTACTTAATCTCTCCATTGGTCCCTGGTCTATAGTTTGATTCCCTGCACAAATATTAAACAATAATAATTTAACAAATTGCTCCAAAGACAGATTAAAAAACATCTACTCTCAGATATTAATTCATTCATTCATTGAGATCTGACTTCACATAATCTGAGACTTATGAGCAGTTCAAGCATCTTTCTTTCAAGATACAAATCAAAATAAATAAATAAAAAGTTTTCTGGACTCCTGACTCCAGCCTCAGCCAATAAACCGTCTGCAGCAGCAGCCTGTATTTAGCGTGACAGAGGGAAAGTTTCCCAAGACTGGGAGTGAACAGCGACGACTGAGATTAGTCTGAATGAGCGTCAACAGTCTTTCTCCGTTATTTTCTTAACTGGACATTAAGATTTTATAGAAACCGAAGTAAAACAGAACAAACGGCAGCAGCCGGAGTAAAATATTAGATTTTGGAAAATGAGAACCTTTATAACCTATTATTATCTGTGTGTAGTTTTCTAATGTATCTGCACTGAACTGTGTGTAAAAGGATAAACTGAGAGTCTTTGTCCAGGAATGAATGAGTGAACGTGAAGAAGACAGACACAGCAGCTCTTCTTTTTCCTTTCTCATTTCATTCATCAGACCCTCGTCCTTCCTCCATCTTGCAACTCGTTTCCTGTCCCGTACGAGGATCCACATGTGTCCCTCTTTATTTCAGGCTCACATATATAAATATATATAAAACACACACGTCTCTGCCTTTACTTCGAAACGAGGATCCAACTATTACTGAGCTGATCATCATCCGCTCACTCACACCCGTGTCTCTGAAGACATCTTGAGGACATGCCCTCCACTCTGTTATCCCTCCATTATTCTAATACGAGAGGAGGAAAATATTTCTTCAATCAAAGCTCCGCGACGCACATGCATGACTTCATCTCGTGCTTTTATGATGCTAATAACCACTGAGAATAAGCAGGGAAGTGGGAGGGATCTTTGAACATGTTGGCCATGTGTGCGTTTGAGACACCAGCGCGTCTCTGCACGAGACGGACAAAATAAAAACCCTGACAGCACTTTTTACGTCAAATCTGTTTTAAATGTCACAATATATAAAACGACAGTTTATATAACAGCTTAATTTCCTTTTACAGACTATTTAGAGACGAGTGAAAAGAAATAAAACGTCCATCTGGTGATTTTGCTTTTGCCGACGACGTTCGATCGTCCAGATATTTTTTATCTATGAGTTATTTCAGTGCATCGAAAACACATCAAATCAAAAGGTTTGAATCATTTAGGAATAAAAGACGAGGAAAAGGAAAATGGATGAATGTAACATGTGCAACTGTGAGCCACAAACTTTAAATTCTGCATTTCTTAGCTCTGCTGTACAGTTAAATGTGTAGAAACTTATTCCACATTGTGTAATTCTGTCTTGTGTTATATCTACACTCACCTCATTGTGTTATTTTGATACAAACTTTGTCTTTATTCATGATATTCATGATTGTTCAACCTCCAGTTAACACTGTTGTTAGTAATAGTTGGTTAGTTACTTTAAACTTATATATTTATACATATTTACTTTCACATAGTTTCTCTTGTTTCAACTTATTCTGTTTGTGTCTTTTCCTGCAGCTGTAACATTTTAACCTCCCCAGGGAAGAAAATCATCTTATCTTATCTGATCTGATCTGATCTGATCTTAACATGGCTACAATAGTAACATGCAAATGCTTTTCCTTCAAAATAAAAGTTTAAATTCCTTTCTTGTGCTCAGAAACTCTCATTACTGGAAAAGAAATAAAAGTAAATTAAATTTATTTTACATTAGTAGTAAAACAAATAAATAAAAATAAAATTAGCATTTTGTTTGGACTCTCTCCACTTAATTGTACCAAAGGAATATATACAACCAATATTACTCTCAGATAATTCATTTTTAATTATTTACATGTTGTGTACCACGAGGAGCAGCGTCTCCAACTTTGTTGTATTTATATAATGATAATAAAGATTCTCTTCTTCTAAATTATAAGAGCATCTTAGGAGTAATACATCCTTTTAACAGCAGCTGATACTAAAAAATCATTTGTAATTTCTTTAAGATAAGAACAAGATCTTTAGATATTTGAGATTAGTAAATAAAATATAAGCATCATCTTTGAACTTCTTGAAAAAATAAAATAAAATGATGTGGACAGACGTCGGGTTAAGTCACCAAAATACAAAACTGTTTATTTTACTGCAAAAGCAGAATTGGAAACGATGAAATCCCAACGTCCTCAAACGAGTCCTTGTGGAGGTTAACGCGCTGCGACGAGTTATCAAACCTTCTGTTCAGTGAAGGAAACCGACATTAAAATGTACAACACTTCATCACGAGGTTCGGCTCGGTTGTGTGGTTGTGTGTGTGTTCTTGTGTTGTTGTGTTCTTACTGAGCAGAGCGCGGGGTTCAGGGAACAAGTCTCCGTAGCGGTGGTTGAAGATGCGAGCGAGGTCCTGAGCCAGCTCCAGATGCTGGACCTGGTCCTCTCCGACGGGGACGTGAGTGGACCTGGAGACGGAGACAAAGAGCTCAACGCTGAGACGGCGCAGGAGGTGAACACACACAGACACACACACAGACACAAACACAGACACAAACTGGAGACACTTAAGAGTGAACTGCTGCTAAACAGAGTCTGTTTAACACAACTGTCAGCGTGGAGGACGAGAGACATTCGTTTCATCTTTAATAAAACCAATAGTCATTAGTGCTTTTTCTGCTGCGTCGGCTTCTTTACAGACACAGAGGAAACTTCTACATTTGCATATATTTTAAACCAGCAGCATTTTATTCTGACTGTTTTACATAAATATCTGTTGAGTGGATTTTAATGCATCGACGCTGCCTCATGCAAACACACTCACAGATCACGGACGTCCAGTAGTTTTGGTTTTATTTCAACAGATGGTATCAAAGTATAAAGGCTCAATATAATGATTCACTATAAATATTAAATTATTATGTCTGAATTAAGAAAAAGCTTTCCACTGAATAACATAATGATTTTGTTACGTATATATGTCCAGACGCTCTAAATGTGAGAGCTAGAAAATACGTGTTTATGTTGTATTTGCTTTTATATGTTATTAAAGCGCCTGAAAGCTCTGAACTGGAAAAAGGTTTCAGTTCCTCCATTAGGAGCTCGGATGAAGCGTGTTAGTGTTCAGTGCATTAAAATAGAGAGAATAACTTATATCTTATCTAGAAGATAAAATGTTCGTGTATGAAGGGAAAACATTCTGCGTCTTTATAAAAAAAAGCTTGTGCTTAGTCTGAGAATCAGGACTAATTCATGTTAACTCATGTTTGAGGCGTATTTGCTTCTGACAGGATGTGGAGACATAATTCTGTGTGTATTTATGTTTTTGCTGGTTGATATTGATTTGAGTTGCACTTTATATTAATATTCTGATATTACCTAAACTTGTCATTTTGTACTTTGAATATGAGACAGAGGACGTGTTTGTATATTACAGGGTCACACATGTGCTAACAATGTTGATACTTGGTACTTTGCTCTGAACAGTGAAGAAAACAAATGAAAACATTGTTAAAATAAAAAATAAAAAAAAAAAAAAAAAAGCGCCTAAAGTTTTGACCAGTATCTAATCATTTATCTTTAAATGTTTTGACGTCGTCTGGGTCAAATCTGACTCGTCTTCAAACGCTTTCAAGTCACATATTTATACATAAACATGATCCACTCCCCATTAAATCCAATATAGTTATGCATAGTTAATAATTAATGAAAGGATGTTGATGATACATTTTATTTTAGGCTTTAGAAATAGTCAAACAAACCTGCCTTAAACTTTTTTCACTCCTCGTCTACATGTGCACGACGTGATTTAAATCAGTGAAAAGTTCTTCATAAAGTTCATTATAGAACCAGTAAACCAGCCAGAACCGGTTCTTCTCTTAGTGACGGTTTCCTGACGGTCACACCCTCATGTTTTGGTCTCGCTCTAAATTGGCGCCATTTTGGGGGAAGATTTGATTTTTAACACCTTAGTTAGAGCTTATGGTCAGATCCTCGGTCAGTTTTGGTACTCGTGTCTAAAGTAACACCATCGTAAATGAAAGTAACTTCCCCATCACAGTGAAGCGAGTACTGACATTTTCTGGTTAAAGATAAACGGGGCCTTTTTAGCGCAGTGTTAAACTCTCTTCATTTATCTCCAGTTGTAGTGGAGCATTAATCTTCTCTGTATTTGCTATATTCTCCTTTAGCAGCAACTGCACCACACCCCATTTATTCTTATAAAGCTATTATTATTTATTTTTTACTTCTTTAATCTGTTTATCTCCTCGTTCATCGTTGTTAATCGCTGTGTCCGTCTGACGGGTTTGTTCACGGGGGAAGGACAACAAGAGGACATGTGATGTGTAGCTGCATAATTATAAGAATGTACAGTTATTTTGATAACTGTTTTCTACCGTTGCTGGTCTAGTTGTACGGTCGATGGGAAAAGACAAGACGAGGTTATGTTGTTCTTTAGTCCGTCCTCTGTCTGTCCATCCATCCATCTATAAACCACAGTCTCTCACAGACCCAGGATGGAGACTATTTATCAGTTTAATCCCCACTTATCTTTCTCTGTAAATCTCAGTTTCATTCCTTTGCACATCATTTAGGACGAGCTCTTTCTCAGTCGGTCGAACATTTAAATAAGTTTGTCTCGTGCCTCCAGAACAGTTGTGACTCTGGACGTTCTGAGGACGTTCTGAGGACGTTCTGCCATCAAGGAGTGTCATTGGTTCTGTCAGTGGTCTAAATGTTATGGCGGATTGGTCTAGAATGAATCTCTAGAGCAGCGGCCCCCAAACTGATGCAGAGATTAAGTAGGGACCCACTACCTCCTATATGTGTTCTATATTAAACTAGTGCTATTTATAAATACACATTATTATTATTATCACTGTGCATTCGGTATTAAACTTTTCCCTTTACTAGAATATGTTGATTCATGTTAATGTGTGTTTAAAGAAATTTAAATTTGTGGGGAAATTAAAATAAAAATTAAATATACATATATAATGTCTAATGTGACCTCCCTGCAGTACCTCCATGTCCCCCTGTTGAAGACAGACGCTCTAAAGACTGGAAATACCATTAATAATGTAATAATGTATGCAATGACAAAACATTATCTCACACACACACACACACACACACACACACACACACACACACACACACACACACACACACACACACACACACACACACACACACACACACACAGATCTCACTTGTAGAGCAGAATATCTGCAGCCTGTAGGACCGGATACGTGTAGAGACCGACGCTGCCTTCGTTCTTCTGTTTGCTCTTCATCTGCAGGAAAATCACGGATAAGAGGAGACGACACATTTAAAAACAAGCGGTAATAAAAGCAGAGAAGGAAAAACTGACTTCTTCTCTTCTAACCTTCACCCTGACCCCCCCCTCACCCTCCCTCATCCTCCCACCCACCAGCACAAAAGAGCCATTTTCACTTTTCCGACTCATCGCCTCTCAGACAAACGCGCTGCGGATGAATTCACGCGACATTTTTCCAGCGTGTTTGAGATCCACTCATGTGTTGGGTAAACAAAAAGGTGTTTTCAGAGCGGGGGCCGAGAACAGAGGCCCCGCTGGCTCCTTCTCATCCTGCACTAAAACTGCATGCGGCCGCTGGAAACAAACCCTGATTATAGGACTAAAAATATATATAATAAAACTAGCAGGTGGAAATATGGAGAGAAAACGGACAATAAGGACGTAGAATGAGATTAAGAGGAGGGCGATAAGGAACGACGTTTATTTGCAGCCATTAAACTCGGCGCTAATTAAATCAGCATAATAAATCCAGAGTCTGGGAGGAACAGGAGGAGGCCGAGAATAAAAATAATCACACGATTCGCAGCTTTCCTCGTTACTTTTAAATTGTTTGAGGACTTGGCTTCAGAAGAAGAAACTACTTCAATCGCAGGAATCCTCGTCTGATTACAAAGCCTCCCTCTTTTTAATTACGTCCGCCTATGAAAGAAATACTTTTCTTCTCCGCGCAGCTGATGGAAAAATAGAAATCTGACCACAGTGGGTAACACGACTCCATCAGCCCGTTCAGAATAGGAAATCTGGCGCAGCGTCCGCGTAATGACAGGCGATAGGATGGGACATGAAATGCTGTTTTTTTGCTCATAAATGTTTGAAGCCGAGGGTGAAATCGAGCTCCAGTAAAGAGTAAAGAGCGTCATGTAGAAGCGTTTAAAGCAGAAACAAACAGCTACAGAGTCACAGGAAGGTTTCTGGAATAATAAACGATCAAATAATTAACTCTGTATTCGTGGTGTTTTCCTTTAACTCATCTTCGAGTTTGTGTTCTACATTAAACTAGTCTAGTGCTATTTATACATACACATTATTATTATTATAATTTTGCATTCACTATTAAGCTTTCTCTTTAGTAAAATATGTTGGATTCATGTTTATTTTAAAATAAAAAATAAAAAAAATGCATGAAAAAAGTTTAATCAACCAAATTTTTTGCGACCCCCCCGTAGAACCTCCACGGACCACTTAGGGGTCACGGACCTCCTGTTGAAGACCTATGGTCCAGAGCATAAAGCATTTATAAACAGTGTATGAATATTAATCGTAAATTAATTAATTAATTAATTGTAATGCACAAACAAACGCAACAAATTTGACTATATTGTCGTTTGTTATTATCACTTAAATCTTAAAGCTTCAGTCTGAGCTGGAAACTCTGCTTTTAGTTTTCAGTGTGGAACCATCTTCAAACATGACACAGCGTCATTAGTCCTGGACATTTTAGGACATAAAGGCTCTAAAACCACCTGATGCTTCAGGAAGCATCGAGCAGCGTCTCCTCATGTTTGAGTTTGTTTTGTATTTAAGATGAGAAAACATGAGCTACGCCTTCATTCATCCCACAGTGTCACTGTGACGTTCAGCGACCACACACACGGTTCACACACGGGTCGACTAAAGAATAAAAATATAAAAAGACATATTACAAACAAACAAACAAGGCAGCGTTCAAGTGTTTTCAGAAAAGATTTTGTGTCTCACAGCAGCTAAACGGACACGACTAAGACGCTGGAGGAATAAATACACAACTCCTCATGAAGAATGGACGACAACAATGGTTTACGAGAGGGAGAACTGGACAAACTGGACCAATATATGTTCACTGACTATATGTTTAATACTTGACTTGATAATGCAGCTGTCAGTGATTTATTCTGGTCATCTGTTGAGCAGTAACAGTGCGGTGGTCTACGTCCTTTTTTTGTTGTTGTTTTTACGTTTTGTCGTTTCATTTGTTTAGTTTTGACTCAGCTGATCTACAACTGATCCACAGCTGATCTTAGGCTCCAATTTACTGAAACGATGATCTCTCCCAGTCTGAATAATTTGTGTTAAACTTCAATAAAACTGTTAATTACAAAAAATAAATATAGAAAATGAGTATTTACACACACACACACACACACACACACACACACACACACACACACACACAGGTGGGAGGGATTCATACGGTGCAAAGCAGCAGGTATAAATATATATGTATTTGCACATAGTTACATAGAGAGTTTTTTATGTTGTTTTACTCCGACATCGCTGCTAATGAGGGAAACCTCAGTGATTTATGAGACTTAAATAAAAAAGCATTGAATAAGGTCAGCTGGACTTGTAGAACCTGACCTTATTCAATGCTTTTTTTGGATTACCATGACCTGGATGACTGAGAACCTTCACAGACATTTATGAGACTTAAATAAAGAAAGATAATAATAGTAATATTCTCTTTACAGAGAACCTGACTCATGGGTCCCTGCATGGAGAGTAATAACGTAATAAAATCTGTCCCACGTTATAAAGCATCTATTAGACGCTGCCAAATAGTGAGAGAAAGTACTAAATTGATTTATTTCTAGTATTTATTTCTACCATGACTGTCAAAAAGGCCGTGTTCTGTGACATCAGGAAGCAGTGGTGCTAAAGATGGCAAGCAGAGACAACACCCCACCCCCACCCTCACAAAGAATAAATTAATAAAGAGAAGATTCTTCTTCTTCTTCTTCTTCATCTGGCAGGTCCAGCTACACAGCCCCGACAGATGGTTTCTCCCAACAGTTAGAAACAAACTTATTTACATTTACTGTGAGCTGAGTTACCACGTTGTGTTCCAGCAGAGACGTAGAGCCCCCCCCCCCCCGCGCTGGATAGTTTGAAACTGAGACACACTGAACATATTTTTTGAGCACATTCGAAGTTATTCTGGAGAAGTTTCTGGACGATATTATGTTCATTTGAACTGCTGCAATAATAATAATAACATCTTACATATGTATAAATGGTGATAAGAGGGGAGACTTATTGTCTTTGATTTGTAAGTTCTACAATTGAATTTGTGTTTACTTTGGTTATTACTGTGATTAAAACAAAAACTCTAATTGAATCTAATATTAAAGATGTGCAGTGAAGTGAAACATTTTTACTTTCTGTATATTTCTAGTCACTATTCCACATTTAAAGTGTCATAAATAGATAATAGTCCTGTCTGTGTTGTTGATAATCATATTTAACACAGGTCAGGAGGCAGGATTATCCAGTTGTTTTTTATGCACATTCATGCATTAAAAAAAAACATTACACACCAACTAACAAGGAACATCTCATGACGTTAACTGTTTAGCTGTTTAGCTGTGAGCTGCTGCGTGTACGACTGTTGCTGACCTTCCACTGCGGTAGATGGCGGAGGCGAGGCATCGTGGTGAGGCAGCCGAGGATCCAGGAGAGCTCAGCGTGCTCCGACACCTGCAGGGACGAAAGAGGGACGGAGCGAAGACACGTTCAAATGTCAAGACGAGTTTATCTTCACGGCATCAAAGCAACATTTTATCCTCCCACGTCCCGTCAGAGAGACGGTCTGAATCCTTTTCATTCTGACGTACGCTCACGGCCCAGTTCACAAGGTGCACGAGAGGAAACGAATGCTTTATAATGTCACTGCACATCGGTCAGCCACAACATTATGACCACTGACAGGAGACGTAAACAACATGTTCTGCTGGGAAACTTTTAGATCTGGTATTTAATCATGTGGATGTTACTTAGACATGTAGCCTCCACCCAGACCAGACCAGACCAGACCAGACCAGACCAGACACATACAGATACATAATACATAATAAGTATGAGAATAAATAAACAGAGACAGTGTGTGTTTAGTAGAAGTAGTGATGAGTTAAACTGACGAGTGTGAAGTGTTCACAGACTGAACTAACCGTTGTATTTCATTTTCTGAACCAGTTTATTGTGCTTGAGGTGAGAATGAGATGAAGTTTACTTCAGGACACACTGAGGGAGAGGAAACGTGCACCTGGACATGTTGACAGTCTGTTACAGGTAAAGTATGAGCAGCGTTTCCAGCAGCGTTTAGTCACAAGGCACAAGGGAGACGTACACAGTATTAGGACGGTGGTCATAATGTTATGCCGGACCGGCATGCATTGTGTTGTAATAACTGAATCCAGTTCTTACAAACTACATCCTCCAGGATGACGAGCTGAATCTGACGAAGCTTCAGAGCAGTTTTCCCTGGTGTTCCTAATAAAGTGGCCAGTGAGCGTGGGATTGAAACCGGTCCCGTTCTATTAAAGCTCAGATCTTTCATATTTAAGGCTCGATCAGAGCTCGCGCCTGTGGCTCACCAGCTAATTAGTTACTCAGCGTCTGGTACACGTGCTGAAGGGCTGTTTGTCGCTGCTGTAGTTTTCTAAAGGGATTCTTCTTCTTTTGTTTTTTTCTTTCCTTATTGTGTAAAACTACAAACTGAACTTCAGTCGGTTCGGTTGTTAAAATAAAAGCTCGTCACATCAGAGGAGGATCAGAGCGACGGGATGAACAGAAGAATAAATTAGGACGGGCACATTAAACAGACGCAGATGAAGAAAAGAAATGAAGAATGGGGGCAGCTGTGGTGGTGGAGGAAGAGGGAGAGGGTAACTCCGTAGCGCCTCCTAGTGGATGGAAGGAGGAGTGACGCTCTGTGTCTGAATGCTCGTCTGAATGAGGACAGGTGCAGTCACACCTGGATTCAAAGATCAGGATTATAAACCAGTGGTTTCAGATGCTTTTAAAGCTTTTTGTGCAAAACAACAGAAAAGAACTAAGTTTACAATATTATCTGGTTCAACTTTTTCATATATGTGCCTTTATTTATTTATTGTGTATTATATGCACAGATTTAATTTTACTATGTAAACTATATTTATCACAATCACACACCCTGTTTTTTATTTATTTATTACTTTTTCTGAGCATTGCAACGATATTTCGCATATCTGTGATGTTTGATACCGTGTGACAATAAAAACAAGTCATTTCTAAAGATTTATAAGAAAAACTACGACTCATTTATCAAAAAGAGACGTTATTAACAAGTTTTTGAGCACAAATGTCAAAATGAGCTGAGGTCACGTTACTCGAAATAAACTGCTGCTGTGAAATAAATATTATGCAATAGTTTAATTTAATAAATTATTTGTTTTATTAAAATCTTTAACTAGTTGGGTCAGTACTTGAACTCTACTTTATGCACAATAAGCTGCTTCTGTTTTATTAATAGTGTAACTACCACATTACTTTTTACTTTTATGATTTTAAATCTTGCTTTTATTTTGTTTTACTGTGCAGCTGTAACAAGAGTCTCCTCATAATCTCCTATAATTAAGTGTCTTATGTATCATAGTATTTCGGATGAATCATAAATAAAGTGTCATAAAGATCATTTAAGGAGATTTAAATATTAAAATTGGTAACTTATAAACACTAATGCTTTGTTTTTATATTAGGATGAATCTTGAGTTACTGTTGAATAGGTGCAGATCAGGGTTAGCTTTGCTTCAGCTTTGCTTCTTAGCAAAGCTCCTTGGTTATAAAATAAGTTGCATGAAGAAGAAGAAGTTTTCTTGTGCACATGGACGAATACATTAATAACACATTGTGAAGCGATCAAGAAGCTAATGCTAATGCAGTGAGGCTGCTGCATCTGGCAGCGGTAAATTAACTCCAACATAACATATCCGCTTTCATGGCGGCTGCGTCCTTAATGTGAAGAAGAAGAACTCTGAGTGTGTGTGTGTGTGTGTGTGTGTGTGTGTGTGTGTGTGTGTGTGTGTGTGTGTGTGTAGATGCAGGAAATATCCCTCTGCCTTCAGCAAATTAAAGTTTATGGACACTGGCTATAACCGTCCTCTCTGCGTCTCGTTGCCTGAAAAGCATTGTGGGGGAGCGTGACGTCAACCCCAGACAGCGGGGACATAAAGCAGGATTTCAGGGTAGCATGTAGGGGGCCGGTATTCATTACACACTACGTATAGACAAGAGATGGGACAGATGTCGACGACAGCGCGGGAGGACGATGGATATGGTTTGAAGTGCAATAAAACTTTGATATTTAAGGCCTCGGGACGAACAAGGCCCCCATTCATGCTCCGCGGCAGGAACGCACCGCAACATGAGATATGCTAATGTTACACATCGTATCAGCCGTGCACTGATAGTGAGTTATCACACGGCCACGGCAGGAACTCCATAAAACTGGAAAGAAGTGGCCCCCGTTTTTTTTCCCCTCCTCAATAATTCTATAAAACTCAGTGGAATCCAGAATGAAGTCAATGAATCAGCAAATCCGGCAAATCCTCCGAGTTTGGGCTCGTCACCAGCTCTGTTCATTTTTTCAATGAAGTCGAGTATTTTCTTTGGGCGCCCGTCGTATTTTTACATGTGGAGCAGGCGTGTTCGACACGGGGGTCGCTCTGCTGCCAAGTTATGTGGCATGAAGCTAAACGGGGAATAAAAATAGGACTGTGTGTGTGTGTGTGTGTGTGTGTGTGTGTGTGTGTGTGTGTGTGTGTGTGGAGGGGGAGGAGGGGGGAGGACGGGGGAGGAGGGGGGGGTGGCAAAGAAACACAGATGTACTCGACTTAATTGTCTCCTTCTTCTCCAACACACAAACTCTTAAAAACACGCGTGTAAGAAAACAGAAACCGTGGAGATGTTTTAAAACGGGAATGAAAGAGTCGCGTTATCTCGCTCTGAAGACGCTGAGGCCGAGGCCGAGTTTGTGTTTTCACAGTCTCGCGTCTGTGACTTTGCAGAGCGTGCGGTGGAGATAAGAATCAGGAGCAATCAAATAAACATTTTAGGACTCGGGTCGGCTTGTCAGCGGGTAAAGTTCAGAGTCGGCGGCGGTAAAATAAACCGATTTGCCCCGTTGGCAAACGAGAGTAGAAGTGTAAATAAAGACTCTGACGCACTTTTCATGCCCAATAACGACACTAAATGAGTGAAATTATTTGCAGGAAAAAACATTACGAACACCTTTCTAATATTGTGCATGTCTCCCTTGTGCCTCCAAAACAGTTGTGACTCATCAGAGAATGGACGTGGTCTTTATGGGGGTGTCCTGTGGGTGGAGGGGAGGGGTCTGTATAGTGGATCATCTCATAGATACTTGATCAGTTTGGGATCTAGTGAAGGAGTGTTACAGCTGTGGGCTGGAGGTGTCTGGTCTGGAAACATCCACATGAATGAACGTCAGGTCCAAAAGTCTCCCTGTCAGTGGTTTTAATGTTGTGGCGGATCAGTTTATATAAGAGTGCATGCATTCATGCATGATCACTCGTCACCTTTCCATTTATTACTAGAGAAGCTTAGAAGAATAAAACAATAAAAAAAACTATTTTGACGTCTTCTGTCTTTCAACCACATGAAGCATCTATTTTCTTTGGGTTTCGTACGTTAACCGTCCTCAATTCTTTGTTTTGCAGCAACTGACGCTGAGAAATTATATTTCCAGCTGCGAAATTCCAGGAAATCAGATGTTGGATCGACTCACCTGAGACTGCTGGAAGAGAACGGCCTTCTCCGGGTTAATACCGCAGGCTATCAAGCTGGCTGCCATGTCCAGTACGTTGCTGCGGAGCTGGGCCGGATCCTGCGGCTGCGTGATGGAGTGCAGGTCCACGATGCTGTAGAGCACCGAGGGGTACTGGTGCTGCAGGGCCACCCAGTTCTCCAGAGCACCCAGATAGTTGCCCAGATGGGGAACTCCGGTTGGCTGGATTCCTGAGAACACACGGCCACTTCCTGGAGGCCCCTGGAAAAGAAAGGAGGGAAAATATGTCTTTATCTGCACTTTGGAAGTCGAGTGTTTAAATTATAGCGTTCTGTTTAAATTACTATGAAAAAAAAAAAAAAAAACTGGATGTGAAGGTGAAAAGGGGAGATCGTCACAACTAGATGGAAGTGTCTAAAGTGTCGTGTTAAACGATTGGCAAGTTGTTGGACAGCACAGTCGTGGTTGTATTACTGAGATGCCAACACCATGGCAAACACCTCTGTTCTCTCCCGAACACATCAAGCACAAAGAATGCATCACCTCACCGGCCAATGGTATCGTTTAACATCCAACCAAACAACTTCCAGCACCACAACGAACGGAAAGGGCTCTGAAGGAAGAAGAGCGGGCGGCAGAACACGCGGCCCATCGTATCATCAGCGTTTCAACAAGGACATCGTGTTACAGAGTAAAGTTTGAGGCGGCGGCAGGTTCTTAAAAAACGGATCGCACATCGTGTTTATACGGGCAAACGCCGTTCTTTTCTGTTTCTGCAGAGCCCTCATTTAGTCTGGCATCAGCCCACTTCGCTGAACCTTGGCTTCGCGTTGCCCCCGGCTGGAAGAGAGTCTCGACCGCTGCCCGCGGCCTCACGTACCACATGATGCAATTAGAGGGCAAGTAGAGCGGCACCTGTCATGAGACATGAAACCACACTGGCTTCCAAAATAAAAAAAAAAAATAAAAAAACGAGGAGTTCTTCACCAGAGCAGTTACGCAGCACGAGAAAAAGAAGTACAAAGACACAGGAGAACAGAGTGGAAGTTGGTGTTTTTGTTGTGCTGTCAGAAAGACAAAGGTCGTATACATTCACTTGCCATTTTATTAGGTACACCTGTTCAACTGCTTGTTAACACAAATAGCTAATCAGCCAATCACGTGGCTGCAGTTCACGTTCAAACCGAGCATCAGAACAGAGAAGAAAGGGGATTTAAGAAGTATTTCAGAAACTCAACCATCTCTAGGGTTTAACAGAGAATGGTTCCAAAAAAGAGAAAATATCCAGTGAGCAGCAGTTGTTGATGTGAGAGGTCAGAGGAGAATGGGCAGACTGGTTGGAGATGATAGAAAGGAAACAGTAACTCAAATAACCACTGGTTTCAACCAAGGAATGTAGAATACCATCTCTGAACACACAACACGTCCAACCTTGAAGAAGATGGGCTACAGCAGCAGAAGACCACACCGGGGGCCACTCCTGTCAGCTAAGAACAGGAAACTGAGACTACAGTTCACACAGGCTCAACAACACTGGACAATAGAAGACTGGAAAAACGTTGCCTGGTCTGATGAGTCTCGATTTCAGGGTCAGAATCTGGAGTAAACAACATGAAAGCATGGATCCATCCTGCCTTGTATCAACGGTTCAGGCTGGTGGTGGTGGTGTAATCATGGGGGGGTCATGGTTTAAATGCCACAGCCTCCCTGAGTATTGTTGCTGACCATGTCCATCCCTTTATGACCACAGTGGACCATCTTCTGACGGCTACTTCCAGCAGGATAATGCACCATGTCACAAAGCTCATATCATCTCAAACTGGTTTCTGGAACATGACGATGAGTTCACTGTTCTCCAACGGCCTCCACAGTCACCAGATCTCAATCCAATAGATAGAGGAACCTTTGAGATGTGGTGGAACAGGAGATTCTCATCATAGATGTGTGATGTTATCACGTCAATATGGACCAAACTCTCTGAGGAATGTTTCCAACACCTTGGACAACTGGACTTGTAGAGTTTCTTGAAGATCTTTTTCCACTCATCCACTTCCTCAGCTTGGTTTTTGGATACACCGTTTCCTAACTTTATTAATCTTGTAAAGAAGATCGAATATCTGTGAAAACTGAAGCTGTGTTGAACCTTGCAAACTTCCTTCGTATTGATAAGTTAGAAAAAGCAGCACCTGCATATTTCAGCAGATGAGCCCCTTTTTCAAAGACTCGTGGAATCTCGGTGTTATCACCTCAAATCTGACGGGCGATCGTATGTTTCCCTACTGGCTGCACCCTTCAAGGTTATCATAACTAATCATTCAGACCCGGAGCTTTCAGAGGAAAATCCTCCTCGGCCGCTGCTGAGAAATCGGGTTATCTTGACAGCTCGCTGAGCTACATCACATTCAATCTGACTGAGGGACAGGCTCCGCACAGCATCTGAAATCAGATAACAGCTGCTCCCTCTCACCAGCAATGCCCCCGAGCTTCCACATCCCTCCGCCCTGAGGGATCGGATGACGACCGCTCCGAAGGCCGGCGTGGTCCACAAAGTCTCCATCCACCGGCCCCGAGGCGGCGGCAGGAAGGAACTGGGTGCTTATGTCATTACCGACGGGGTAATTGCACTGGAGTGCCATTGATGCTGAGAGCCTCTTAAGAGGTGTCAGGATTGATTTGGGTGCGGACGTGGGCCCAGAGTCTGGCTCATGTGTGTTCTCACCTCGAGCTGACACGCCAAACGCATGTTCCCCCCCTCCCGCCCCCGGCCCCCGGGGGGGAGGCCATTAACCATGCAGACATGGTAATGGTGTCATTTGAGCCAATCGAGTGTCAAATGAGAGTCAACGCCGCGGCTAAACTAGCCCGCCGAGAAAGTCACGCGCTATCACGCGCTGCGCTGCTTTTCGCTCGGAGGAGTTGTGTCTTTAAACGTGTGCCCCCTATAGCCGTCGGAGGAAAAGGTAGATTACACCAGGAGGTAAATCAACCAGCGCACGATGACAGAGGAGACAGCAGATGTTTTAAAGCAATTAATGCTTGTAATGAATACCGCGCAGCAAAGCCAACAGCAATAAAATATTATTATCAAGCATACTTTCGCCGCGGACTATATTAACCCCCGCGCACATTAAACTCATTTACTTGTGAAATACTCGAGGAACGCCTGACTTCATACCTTGCGGCTTGTCAAACGTTCCTCTGAGATAAATCAAACTCATAGCAAACAAAAAAAATATATATTTATATGAGCAGGTTAACAATAATGTAAAACCGTCATAAAATGAGAGATAGATTTAGGTTATATTTACAAAATCAGGAGTAATACTTTTTCAGTTTTATGGATTTTCATTTAGGTTTTTTTACAAACTGCCTCGTGTTTAAAGTGTTAAATATATAAAGCTAAAGGCCAATCAGCCACAACATTAAAACCACTGACAAGTGAAGTAAATAATACTTCGAAACAATTCATTGTTCTGCTGGGAAACTTTTAGACCTGGTTTTCATTCGTGTGGATGTTACTTAGACATGTAGCACCCACCTAGACCAGACCAGACCCCCCATAGCAATGACACTACTTGATGGCAGCAGCCTGACACAGACAGACACACACATAAAAGGAACAACTTAAAAAAAAAAACATGAAGAACAGCACAAGGTGTTGACCTGGCCTCCAAATTCACTGGATCTCAAACTTATCAAGTATCGGTGGGATGATCCACAGAGGGAGGCCCCCCCACCCACCCCCCTCCCTTCAACCCACAGGACCACGAGACCTCCACTAACAAGACACCACAGGACGCCCTCAGAAGGTCCATGTCCATTCTCTGATGAGTGTTACAACTGTTATGGAGGCACAAGGGAGAAAGGTGGTCATAATGTTATGCCTGATCGGTGTATGTAACACATAAAGATGTGGATACTCGCATATATATTTCAAAATTCTGATTTTTTTTCATGCATAATCACGTGTTCACAACATTTTACTAGTTTTAGAGAGGAATTAACGCAGTAGATTAACTATGGATAAACTATTTTACTGTGATGATGAGTAAAATTGTAGAATAATCTCACACTAGTAGTGAAACAGGTTTGAATGAACCCGTGTTAGAACTGACTGATGATGTGGACATCTGGGGACATTTACGGCTCATTTACAGCTTTAGATGTTTCGTGATTATATTTGTCATTTACCATTTAAGTGAGTTACAATGATTTTTTTTTTCTTTGCAGACATTTTGTTGAAACTAAAGTTTGGAACAGATGAAACACAAATGCAAATCCAAAAGGCGTTGAATAAAGACAACTGGACTTCCTGAAGCCTCCTTTATTCAAACACCTTTTGGATTAACGTGACCCAGCGACTGAGAACCTTCACAGACACAAACGCAAAGTTAAGGAAATTAGTTCTTAGTGGAAACTGTCAAAGCATTTATATCTCACTCACAATCACAAAAACGCTGAGCTCCCTGTTAAACTGCAATAATTCATCATGTGAGAGACGTAAATGTTACGGTGATACATAGAGCGACAGCTGAGATAAATCTGTCTGGACCAGAGAGGTGAGACTCAGGTGAGGCTGATCAACCAGAACCGGACACACACGACATCTGATCTAAAATAAAAAAATAAAAAGTTTATCCAAAATTCTTAGCAGCAGACATGACTCAGTCTTTGGATAAATGGAACATCAAGTTCAGTTCAAACAAAATACCATGTTCTCTCGTCTGGTTCCAGATTAATAAAAGAGCAAAGCCCTGATGAGCAGCGCCATCCGTCTTCCCGCATTGCTCCGTGTCCTCACTTCTCCGTCCTCCTCAGTCATTGGCCGTCTGCTGACGACACGGGAAGCAGCCGACGGTTCTCTGCTCGTATTTTACCCGGACGGGCGGCGCTGTCGCAAACACGCGGTCGCAAAAAGGTGCCGAAGGTTCCTCTGCATCCACGTCGGCCATGTGCTGGATGAATCACGCACCATGTGTGTGTGACATTAGCGCCAACAGCTCGAAGGTTACATACACTGAAAAAAGGCCATGTTTTCACACTTGCAGCACCTTTCCGGGAATATGTGTTCATGTGTGTGTGTGTGTGTGTGTGTGTGGTCATATCCATGGGGATGGAAGTCATGTGCAAACACAGACGTACGTCCGCACGTGTCTTTGCCTACATCAACATGGGTGAAGCCGTGAAGGTGTCCGTCTAGATGAGTTTGACAGCTCACATCAAGGATCAACACCGGTGGAAGGAAAACTATCAGACAGCCCATCAGGAGCGGTAACACGAGCGGGTCCTGCACACAGGCCGCGTAATTAAATGGAAAACAACAGTCACTTCATTTATCTGAGGAGCAGAAGGAACCAGTGATAGTTTCACCACGACTCCAGAGGAAATTGCACGGAGACATTTTACCTTTCTCTCTTTCTTTCTTTGTCGTCCAGAGCGTTGGAACGACACAACTAAATGTTGGATTTATCATTTAAATGAGCTCAAGATACAGTGAAATTACACACTGAGGGAAGAATGTGCAACAGTGACAAAGAACATCCACACAAAGACAAAAAAACGTGCACACAAATTGCCAAATTTTACCCGATTTACTTCAGGTCTCACGTTCAAGCTGGACGACATTTCTCTGTCATCACGTAGCGGCTGATCTTAAAGGATCCCACAACAACACAACAGAGCTGCAGCTTGTGTTGTCTACACTACAATGAACAATTAAGAACAAAAAATAAAAAAATAAAAACGTGGAGAATGCAGCACCACGTGGCGTAACTAAAACGTCCAGATGTCCGACCGCATGACTTTAAAAAATATCCTGAAAGGAAAACTTGTCTTGGAATATCTCAGAGGTTCACACATTCTGCCAACGTGGTTCCTGTATGTTTTGGATTTTCCCTTCAGAAAAGGACTTTAAAAAATAAAAAATGAGTGATTATTTGATTTTCATTTTAAAAGTTAGAAATTAAAATGGAAATTCAGGGCATGTTGTTTTTATCAGGGTCAAGAAGAGACAAACAAACCTTTAAAAACTGGTCGATTTTCATTTTCTGCTTCTAAAAACAAAATATTAAATCATTATAAGACAGAAACAAAACAAAAAAAAGCTCATTTTTTCATATTTTACAACCTGAAGTTGCTGTTTTCAGAGTATGAGGACTGTGTTTATGGCCAGAGCGGCCAAATAAATGACTTCTATCTGTGGCCAAAACGTCTCTGGAACCGAACTCTGATGTTATTTTTGATAAAACAAGGCATCGGCTGAAATCTCTGCACATATCAGAGTAATGTTCGCTGGTAGTTAACTGTTCCCTGATTATATTTAGGTCTTATTAGTTTTTTTCTGCAGTCATTTCGTCTTCACTCAGACTCTTTTATTGTTTCAAAAAAATCAACGTTCTGATCCAAGTCTGTCAACGTCTGTTACACAACACCGTCCTCATACACGCTCTTACTTTCAAAACGACAACTTGTGGTCACACAATATGAAAAAACAGGTAATTGTTTTGTTTCTATCTTGTAACGATTAGATTCTTTTGCTTTTAGAAACAGTAAATGTAAAGTTTTATTTATCCCTTCTCAACCATAGAAAAGAAAAATGCCTTGAATTTCAATTTTAATGTTTGAATTTGAAAATCAAATAATCACAAATTTTTCATTTTTCAATCCAATGACCAAAACACACACAGAGTCGATACAATCCGTTCTACTTTTATACATTCATGAGATTTCAAGTTAAACAAACCTTTAATTGAATCTGTCTGCATGTCGTGCTCATAGTTTTCACTTCATTTACTTTATATTTTTTGTGTTTATCTTTCAGCTGCTGTCACAACAAGAAATTCATTTATTTATTTACCTCCTTAAATCTAAGAGCTAGAAAAACTAAGCGTCGTCTTTGAACAGGAACTAGTTCGTGGTGTGTGGATTATTTTATATAATATTATTAATATAAGTCACCAGTTTATAATGAAATATAAAACTGTTCATTCTCATGTCTGAACGTTGCTGTGGAAAAGCAGAAATGCAAATAACGAAGTCCCAACGTCCTCAAGTCGTAGTTGTCACTATTGATAGAAGTTTCAGCTATAAAATTAAGGTCCATGTTTGTTACGTGACCTCTGTCATGTTTTTACACCAACTAGTGTCTAGTTATGAGGGTAAAAGTTTAAATGAAGCAGAATAAGAAGCTGCCATAATAAAACTTAATGTCCCCATATGAGGACGCAGGGTCTCAGGTGGTCCAGGTTTGGCTGTAATACACTATGGAAGGCCGCAGTGTTAAAAACGTGGCCCAGATTGAGCATCATCATCATCATCATTATTATTATTATTGTTGTATCTGTAGCCTCCAGTCTGCTGGTGCCCACAGACTCCGCTCGGCTCCACGTTATTAATCACGGCCGTGGTTCTGGTCCAAAAACAGTCCGTTTCTCACTGCTCAGATCTGCTTTTCATGGCTCATACATCATATCAGAGCCTCAGCGTCCTGGAGCGGTCCACTGACATCTCTCTCACCGAGCAGCCGGGCGGCGGGCGCGACAGTCGCCGGACCTTTTTTTTCACCGGGCCAATTTCAACACGTTTGCAAAAAAAAAAAAAAACCAACACCTCTGGGAGCGTCGCCGCTTCGCCCCGCTGCGAATTACCATCAGCTCTTTGTGGGCCAAGAAACACGCTCCGAATCTGACCAGCGCCGACAAGGGCCTTCGGATAGAGGGATTTTCACGCCCCCCCCTCCCCGCCCCCCCACCTCAAACACAGGATCCAGTGTTCTTCTTCTGTCCCGCGGACCCCAGGTACCCCATTAACACCAGCATCACGCTGAAACACTCCTCCACGCGCCTCCTGTGCGTCTCCCTTCATCTGTCTCCCTCTCACTTTGGGACCTGTTAAAGCAGACGACCAGCGGCGCTGCACTTCAATGAGGTATCAAACAGGAAATGGGGCTTACTGTATTACCCCCCCCCATCCCTAAAAGTATGTGTGTGTTTAGCCAATGTGGGAACACACCACAGCTTGAAACAAAGTGCGTATGACCACAGAGAAAACACGCACACACGAGTGCATATAAACACATGGACTAAAACTTACAAAACAGACGAAAGAACAAGAGAAAAATGCAATGGAGGAGTAAAAAAAAGATGAAGATTGTGACTCCAGTCCAGTAAAAAGCTGCACCTTTTTTCCCTTTTTTTCTTTCTTTCCACCCGGCGCAGCGAGCTGGAGGGGCAGCGGAGGGGAAGGTCCAAAAAGGAGCGTTTGATTAAATCTGCGGTTGACGTGTGGGACAGGTGAGATTGATGAGGTTCCTCCGAGCTTCACACTGTGCGGAGAGCGGGGGGAACAGGAACAGAACGCCGCAGTGTGGCGGGCCAGGGCTCGGGGCCCGCTCGCGCCGTGGGGTCCCCGGGCTGATTAATGGGACTGGAGGCCCTTCAAAAACAGCACTCCCCGCAGGCAGGGCCCGACGCTGCTCCAAAAATAACCAGGCAGGGGAGGCAGCGCCGGCCTCCGGCCTCCGGCTCTAACAGGCTGCAGCTTCTGAAGGAAGCAGGCTTTCGGGGGAGGGGGGGGAGATAACCGCGAGGATTGTGCCCACTTAGGACAGGAAACCGTGACGTGGCTCATTAGAAACCAAACGTTTAATGACGCTCTGGTTTATGGGACGTGACAAACACTGACAGCCGATAGTGCATCAGTGCCAGTGTCGTGTTACCTGCTGTTATTAGACACAACACTTATTATCAACCAAGAGGATCACATGTGACACAAAGGTCCAAAATAAAACATCTAACTGACAGAACAGGGCGGCATCACCAAAAATTTTTCAAAATTCTGATGGTATTTTTGCATAATCACAACATTTTTACTGGTTGAGAGAAGAATTAATGCAGTAGATTGATTAAGGATGAACTATTTTACTGTGATGATGAATAAATATTGTAGAATAATCTCACACTAGTAGTAAAACAGGTTTGAATGGACCGAGTTATGTGTAAATCTGGGGACATTTACAGCTCAGAGATAAAAATATATAAATAAATGTTATCAAGATGAAATAAGGAAACTTTCAGTTTGACATATTTATAAAACTGCTCTGTCTCTAATGTTAACAGCAGCGCGACCGGCTACCGTAATAATTAAAGTCTGCGTGCAACATTTTTTTGTCATTAATAAAAAGCTAAAATTGGGGACATTTTTGGAGACAGTTTTAGCCGGAAATCAGGGACGTCTGGTCTCCCTAAAAAAAAAAAAAAAAATACAACCGACACGAAACCTTATTTAGGGCACACGTTCATGTTTCAGACCTTTCCATCTTCACCATCGTGTGTTTAGAAGCGCTGCGCTGAAAATGGTCCGGTATAAAACTGTGTCTCGTGGCGCAGAGTTATTATGAACACACAACCAGTCCAGCCCCATGACAGAAGTCAAAGACATGTGAACATGACTAATGGTTCTGATAAAAAGCTCCAAATAAACTACAAATGCAGAGTTTAGGCAACAGTTTGAAAAACTCTTTAGAGTTTTCAGGCTGAAAACTGCAGGATTATGTTTGAGATAAAGGTCCAGGAGTTTGTAGACGAGCTTCTCGTTCTCGACAGTGTCGTTGAACTAAAACGAGCCTCGATGGCTACGTCTGCACAGACAGTAGTTAATGCTGCTTGTAATTTTAAGTTTGCTTCTAAAACTAGAAACAAAAAATGGAAAAAAACAACAGTTTTTTATTTAAAGATTTTTATCTTTAAATCCAAAAATGAAAAAAGAAACATTTTTAAAGAGAAAGTTAAGTTACTCTCATTTATTATTATTATTTATTACTTTCATTTAATTTCTTTCTACAAATGTGATATAAGGATTAAAAGTTATTGTCAAAAATAAAAAGGAAAAAGAAAAATATTCCAGTTCACGCTGCTCTCAGAACTTTCTGGCGTTTCTTCATAAGTTAATTCACATGACACAGATCGATTTAGAACATAAATTCTAAAATCACATGTGAATATTGTTCTAAAGTCGTATCCGTGGCCTGTTCTGACCAACACAAAAGTTTTGTCTTCTTCTTCATTTACAAAATTCTGGTTTCGTATGAATCAAATAAAGTTTTCTCGTTTACTTTCTGTTTTTCTTTTTTTCATATATTAAAGGACAAACGGTAAATTTACTTGTTTAACCTCCTGAGACTCAAGCGTTTGTTTCGAATGCATCTTAATTTCTTTAAGATAAGTATAAGATCTTTAGGTTTTTGGTATTAGGACCTAAGAAGTAGAAAAAATAAGCATCATCTTTGAACTGGAAGCAGTTTTTGAAAAAAGACGTTATGTGGACACAGGGATTATTTCATTGTATGTTACAATTTAAGTCACCAATGTGAACCAAAATATAAAACTGTTTATTTTAATGCAAAAGCAGAATTGGACACGATGAAATCCCAACGTCCTCAAACGAGTGCTTGTGAATTTGTTAACTTTTCATGTCATATCAAAACTAGAAAAGTTAATAAGAATAAATAAACAAGTGTATCGACCCACTGCAGACAAAAGTGTCTCTTCATGAGGACAACAGGTCTAAATGAAGCAGAATAAGATGCAACAAACCTAAAATCTAATGTCCCCATATGAGGACGCTGGGACTCAGGAGGTTAACATCTACTTTGCTTTTTAAATTGAAAATGCAATAAACTTTTATTTCTCGGAGTATTACACAGACTGTTCATCAATCAAATGTTCAATCATTCTAATCACCAGCTGCAAAATAAAGGCGACGTTTGTGAAATTTAGTGTTTCCCATAATCCCATAATTCTCTTAAATTCTAATCACGCCAAAGAGACGTCACTTTGAGGAAGATGGACTTTAAATTAACTGGTCACATGACCCACTGAATCATTCCCAGTGACAGGAAAATGGGAAAAAAGTGTTTCCATTGCACTTTTGCGATAAACTTTTATATCTTTTATACGTCTTTTTACTGCGATATTGAGGTTTTGTGCATTTCTGGGGGGAACGGAACCACAGATTCCAATAGATTCAGAAATAACTGTTTGTACTGATGCTAAATGAGGCTCTGCCTGATGTGCAGAGTTGAACTCACTTCAGTAGAAGACGATGACCAAGACGGAGCCATGTTTTCTACATTGCCGCCCACATTGACTGATGTTCCGGTTCCTCCTTAAATCTCCACGTTGGGCAAACGTGCTCAGAAAGAATGGATTTATTCCAGTGTTTACGTGGTTATTAGGAGATCAGGTTGCAGAACCGCTCTCAGTCTGATTTAGATTCCTTCTGACTCAGTTCGCCTACAGTCGACGAGCTCAGTTCATAAGTAACTTTTCACCTTTCTACAAAAACATTCACGTCAGAGCGAGTCGATCCCACGCAGCAGAACTTCCAAACGCTTCCATTAACTCTCCCTTCTCCTGTTGACAGTGGACATGTTGAATTTGAATTCCACTCGCAGGAAACAAATGAGTGACAGGTGAGCTAATAAATACCCCGAAAAAGACACCTCGAAGTCACAGCACAGCCAAAAAGTGACCGGCAACACATCATAAATTTATCGCCGCGTAATAACGAGGGGGCGAAACCTCCAACACCGGCCTCCTCCGCCTGAACGGAGCTGCACTCATTTCCCTCGTCTGATGACTTGAGTGCAGCTCAGAAGACACAGTATCGGATGCTTGGCGGGTTTTTAATTAAAAGTGTCAGATTCTCTGGGAATCAGGCACAAACTTAAACACGGGAAAAACTCCAGAGACTCTCCAGATACCGATGTGGGCGCTCGTCCACGGACTGATCCAGTGATTCGACTTGATTAATTTTTAAAGAAGAAACGAGTCGACATGTGGGACTGTTTTGTGAGGCGGATAATGTGCAGAGCGTCTGAGTGAGTGAGCGAGCGCCCGGGCTGCAGAACGCTTACGACAGACCTAATTACACAGGAGGGACGGCTGAGAATTAGCGGGCGGCTCTGACAGTTGAAAATAAATAGGGCAGTTAATGAACATCCTCAAAAATGGGGAGGGAGGAGGGGAGGGAGGGGGGGGTGAGTTTCCTCGCTCTCTCTCGCCGGCTCTCTCCCATGTGGCGAGCTGCTCTAATGGTTTTAGCCGACACCCGAGTAAGTGAATTTCAGAGGAGAACAGAGAGGCGAATTAGAAGTCACTTCCTCTTTCCTGGAGTCTGGGGCCGACATGACTGATTTCAGCCAATAACAGGACCCCAGAGGGAGGGGGGGGGGGGGGGGGGGGGGGGGGGGGGGGGGGGGGCAGGGCCGTATTTACAGCCGACGGGGGGACGGAGGTTAGAGCGAGGTGGTGGGACAGGCAACACACATATTTAACGTCTAAATAAACAACAAAACAATAGCACTTATGTGTAATTTAGCATAAATGAGAAATAAATATGAATTGGGGATCAGGCATAACATTATGACCACCTTCCTAATATTGTGTAGTTCTCCCTTGTGTCTCCAAAACAGTTGTGACTCATCAGAGAATGGACATGGGCCTTCTGGGGGGGGGGGGCGGCTTTAGGTGCTATGAGTTGAGGGGAGGGGTGGCTATTGGCTATAAGGACTTCACAATACTTGAATGCATTATTGTGATGTATGAAAATATTCTACATCAGGGCCCTTCAACGTTTTTAGGCCACGGACCCCAAACTGATGGAGAGATTAAGTAGGGACCCCCTACCTACTATATGTGTTCTATATTAAACCCTATAGCTTAGTGCTATTTATAAATATACATTATTATTATCATTTTGCATTTAATATTAAACTACTGAAATACTACACTGGTTCAAATATTCATTTTCTTTTATCTCAAACATGTGCAACAGTAGAGTGTCTGAGGAGGAAAATTAAGATATGTGTATATATATATATATATATATATATATATATACACATAAAAATGTCTAATCAACCAAATATTTTGGTTGCAGTACCTCTGTGGACCCTTTAGGGGTTCACTAGAAATTTTAAGTGCAGCTTAGGTGACATCAGTGATAATTAATTGGACAAATTGAGTCAAAAAACAATATTAATCCAAATGATCCTTTTCCAAATCATTGCACTCGTTCAGAACAAGTGGTGGTTGAGGTGTGGAAGACCCAAAACATGACGTTTTCTTTTTCTTTTAAAATCGATATTAAGACATTCATTGTATCAGGGGAAAAAATACTGCGATATATTTCCATATCAATATTTTTTCCCACCCCTATTTCAGGGGAGGGTCCTCTATGGATCATCCCACAGACACTTGATCAGTTTAGGATCTAGTGGATTTGGAGGCAAGATCAACACCTTGTGCTGCTCTTCATGTTTTTTTCCCAAAAGTTTCCAATCAGAACACTGAATTGTCCCACGAAGGTTAATAATAACTAGTAATAACTTCTTCTGTCAGTGGTCATAATGTTGTGGCTGATTCTGCCACTCAATAATTAGTACCAGGTATCATTTATTTTCAGAGACTAGGACCAGATACAGACCTGCACATCTGACATCTTCCAGTCCAACACTGGAAATGAAAATCGCTTTTCTGGAGAGTTTCCATCGTTTCTTTTCTTGAAACGGTGCAAAGAACAAACCACGTTACAGCTACATCCCATCTCCTCCTGTTTCTCTCTCTCTCTCTCTCCTGATGCAGGTTAACTCGCTGATATGTTGCTTTTATTACAACCAGACATTAACGGTAAATCTTAACAACAGGTGACAACATTTTCTAAAACCAACCACAGCCGACAGACATTTAACTCAAAATTTAAGGCACTAAGGTCTCACTTCATTCCCAGTGTTCAGTTACTTTTAAAACAGTCTTTTTTTTTTTTCCAGAGCAGAAAAGCCTCCAAAGGAGCGTCTCGTTTGACGCACATCACACCTCGGAGCATTGTGGCCGCGCCGCTGTTTGCACTCGAACCGTCCACATTTGGAGAAAATTAAAACAAATGAAAACCAACACTTCATTTCTGATGTTATTGCTGGTAATGAAGCACTGCTGCGATGCTTTCTGAGTCCCCCCCACTTCCTCCCCTCTCGTTGCACACCTCTCCGGCCTCTCCTGAGACTCTCCCTTAACAAAATACAGACGGGACGGCACATACTGTATTACAGCTCATACATCAAGCGGCAGCGGGGCTCTGAGCGGACGGACGAGGGTTTAAACTGAACTGTAACGCAAGAGCGGCTCGATATTTAGCATCGTTGTTGCGCTGAAGCAAACTGGTTGTTCTTATGTGCGCCGGGGGACTCGTAGTTTGTCTTAACACCCCATTTGTTTCTCTAAGGGAGCGGTGCAACCATAGGGAACCTTAAGCCGACTAATAATAAGAGCATTTCTTGAATCCAAAGCCGCTGCTACTGAGGACGTGATGTCACAGACCAGAGTAGGAAAGTTAAACTGCACAGAATAAACTCCACTCACACAGAAAGTAGCTGCTGTTAATGACAGGAATCCTCAAAATACATCATTCCAATCATTTCAGTTCAATTCATGCAAAAACTAAAAAGGCATTCAAACAGCTAAATAACAAATAATACTAATAATGATGTAATTTCATATGTTTTTATTCCTTGTCTGAAGTTTCCTTACGTGGAATCACGTTCCGCTTCAACCTGCCTCAATTGGTTCAGTGTCAGTTTATGATTTCCTCCATTTCCCAGAATGCATTTCCCCCAGGGATTGGGTGTAGCCATGTCTGCTTTCATGTTTGCTTCCTGCTCTTTGATTTTGTCCAACTGACACCAAAGCTGACAAAGTCCCTGAAAACGCTCTGAGCTGCCAAACTAAACGCAGCCAAACCTTCCTTCTGCACGTCTCTTGGTCGTATTCTCTCTAAAACAGCATGAAAAGGTAAAAATTAAACTTGGACTGTGGTAGCTGAAAGTTAAAAATTTGGCCTAAAGGAACTTTTATTGTTTAAATTCTTGCAGCTTTAACTCCACATACTAACCATAAATACAACGCACACATTAACAACACATTTCTCTCATATCATTGACACTGATACGCCAGTTATGAGCTGCAGATTTAACAATTTTAGGTTAAATCCACTTTGAAAAGTATCTATAGGGACATATACCTCTTAAAGATTTTCATAGTAGCCAGTAAATAAGCAATAACTAATTGTTGGCTACAGAGAAAAGGCTTTTTATGGAGAAAATGATCTTTACAGTGCGGCTCCAAAAGGAGAAAGGAGATGAACACTGGGAAAAATGGGATTTTTATGTGCCACGCAATGAGGGCACTGTTTTATGTAATGCACCTGTACGTTTTTAGCCCTCATGTGCTTTGTGTACGTTCAAAAATAAAAAATAAAGTATAAAAAAAAAAAAAGTATCTGCCTTAAAAATTAAGTTAACTCCAGATTGATTAATTAGAAGTATTAATGTCTAACTCCTCAAAAACAGGTGAATTATATTTGGTCAGAATCCTCAGTAAATCTGACCCCAGATTAGTAGGTGACCACATCCCTCAGCTTCCTCCTCAAAAGCTTTCAAGGTTCTCATTTATTCCACGAGCCCACACAGACTGATCTGCTTTGGCTAAAAATATCAGTGTCCAGTCCACTTCAAGCAAAGAGGCGTTTCTCTCTGTGCAGAAGTGAATTAAGATGCAGCTGAGAAGAGTAAAGTAAAGAGTGACCCAACTTCTGCATATTTCAACTCTGCAGCAGAAAACTTTACAATAGTGAAAAAGGAAATAATAGAAAATATTATCTAGTGACCTACAGGCAACATTTGAACACATTAAGATTGAGACTAAACGTATTTTTTCACTTTAACAGTCAAATAGATTTGAGATTATTATTATACTTTTGTGAAACTGAGCATTTTATGACTGCACATAGACAGTTAAACGGACGAGTTCGCTACAGACGAGTCTATTCAAAGAACTTTGCAGAAATGTGCATCTGAATCTGAAAACTAGCTGTATCAGTGATATAGTTGCGTGGATCAATCTTTATAGACTTGCCATCAACTAATATGTTCTCAGTAAATAATAAATAAATAAATATTTCTGCTGTTTCAGTAAAGTTATGATGAGTTTACAAGGACTGAGCTGGATACTAACTTTTATTACCTTTGTTATTGTCAAAACTCCAGCCATGAGTGAGTTTAACATAATGTTTTACACTTTACATCACTGATGCCAAAATGAGCCTCATTAACAATGAGAAACAATACTTTCTGTAATGGGATGCTAGTTGCAGGTATCCTGCAGGTATCCCTCTGTTTATATAAAGAAAAATCTAATTAACATGAAAACGAAGAGAATGACAGAATAAGAAATAGTCTAATATTTTACCCTGAGTCCAATGCCAGTTGCAGTTTTTGCAGATTTATAAAAACACATAGTAAATCCACGGACAAATAAATCTATTCACAGGATTCTCCTCAATTTGTTTGTGTGTGTGTGTGAATGAGTACACCGACACCCTGGATTAATTACGTTAAACACGTATTTGGGGAAGCGGACATGCAGCTCTACAAACAACAACCCTGCCCCGTACTTAAGTTTACTATAAGATACACTCCAACACATCTCAAAGCTTTGTAAATTTAAATATTAGGCACCTAGATGACCTCCAGTCATTTCACTACAGAGACAAACACCGACAGCTTGAGTTAAACATCATCACAACCGCGTTTCAGAAACAAGGATTCATTACAAACAAAGCGGAATTAACGTGTTCTCCTTTCGCCACCGCACGTACCTTGTTTTCCGGACAAACTCCAGCGCAGAGAGTCCTTTTCGGGGAGTTTAACTTCTGAATGAACCTTAAGATAAGTTTGAAGTTAGCTCTCACGGGGAGCGCCATCTTGGATTATGGCGTCGTGCTACGGCGGCTGTGAAAGGACATAAGAGTTGTTCAGCGATTTAATAACAACAAGCAGGCTGCCGTAGTTTAAAGGTTTGGTTGAGAAATGAGAAGGACATCATGCTAGTATCATTATTATCAATAATAAGAATAAATTATGGTACAATTTATTCTTAAGACCACGTACTAAACATTTATAGGAGCATACTGACTGAAAATAAAGCCTAAATAACTAAACCTAGACTAGTATTTGAAAACGATGTAGAGGAACATTTGTGTTTTCTGGTTTTTGACATTTAAGCTTTAAGAAAATTCAATTTGAGGATTTGATTTCTGAATAAAAAATCTCTCAAATAATCATAGCAAACGGGAATAAAAATGAAAATAATAAAATTCGAATCCTAAACCCATCATTATAATGAGATCTATTTTTTCCGTTGATAAATAAATGCATGCGTGATATATAAAAGAGATAATGCTATTAGTACATATAGGATTTTCATGTATTATCATACAGAAATATTTCAATACAATTTTAAAACATAGTTCACTGTTATTTATGTGCTTTTGTGTTATATATATTTACAGTAGTCATTCATTTAAAAACGTAATGTTCTGACATGTGATTTTATTATTAATTTATTTGCCTTTAAGTCAGAAGAAGCCGTCTGGATCTAGCTTAATGAGTGATAATACTACCACTCACACAACAAACGAGTAGACAAATCTGTTACACTCTGTATCACTGATTTGAGGAACAAAAACAATCTGGTCTTGCTTTTACACATGTTGAGTCTTTTCACAATAAAACACGAGTCGATATAATATGTTCTCAACAAAGCGCAGCACATTAACACTTATAAAACAGGGTCAAGATCTTGCTAAAATCGTACGAGTGTGCAGTTATCTTCTATGTCTTCGAGCTGAGAGGACCGGAGGACCTCCATGTCTCTCTGCTGAGCTGTGCACCAGCTGCCCGCGCTGCTCTATATGCATGTCAGCCTATAGACCAGGAAGATATGCAATTACACACTCTCCCACCGCCACATGTACAGTATGCTATAGAAATGTGTCTGACATGTGCGGTTCAGTGTCTGAGGTTTCCATGTTAATTGGGCGGTGTTGTGTCTGGCTGCTTCCTCCTTAACAACTGAACTTTTCCCAGGGAGCAGCTGCAGAACTCCTCAGTCCAATACCTCCCCTCATTACAAAGTGCCGATGCACATACTATAAGTGATTATGCTGCACGGTGGGTAAGGTTACAATATGTTTGCAGGGCACGCTGGCTTCTTCTCGCAAGTCCCTGAGATTTTTTTTTTTTTTTTGTTTCTCACACATCTGCTGCTGATTTTTCTTCCCTCCTCCACATTTTGCATCTGGTTGCATTTGCAGCACACAAAAATACAGGCTATCATTCCATATTCATTATTATTTCCTGGGGCGATGAGCTCTTTGGTGCATCTGATTTTCGAGACCTGAGCCGGTACGTTCTCTCACGCCTGGGACGATGGGAGATCGGGTTTGGTGGAGCAAAGAGCGAGTGGTGGGATGGGTTTGTGCGTCGTTTATGTGTGTGTGAGAGAGAGAGTGTGTGTTTATATGCAGAAACCTTCAGCTCCTGTTTCCTGACCACCCAGTAGAGGTCGGTCCTCCTGTGCTTCGTCTCCTCTCTTCCTTCTCTCCTGCACAGCTTTCCTTTCTTTTTTTTTTTTCACTCTCTCATTGAAAACTGCAAAGTTCTGCTTTTTGTTTCACAGTCTCATAAATAAATTATCTGGGTAATACAATACATTTCCCAGATCAAACAGCAGAGACAAACTGACAGAGATTACTAATAATAAAGCATTAAATCCAGTTCAGTGTTTCTGTGTGGGGCCGTGGCTGGATCCTCCTCCTCTGGGCCACACCGGGGCCAAAATGATCTGTTTGCTGTTGATTGTTTGGGAAACACATGTGGGCACCAAAGCTGGATGAAGGAGAATGGACATGGCCTCAGAATCTGACTAACAAACGAAAGAATCTCTGCACATGTGTGTGTCCGTCTGTTCATTCTTCAGTCTTGGAAGGCGAATTGGTGAGAAGCCAAGTCAGTGCAGAGTTTAGTAGCGATCGATACTGAAGTATCGATACTTCCGATACCAGGTCTTCATGCTCTAAAATCGGCAACACAACAAACGTTGTGAAACACCTCAGGTTAAACCACAGAACACGAGGTATTTATGATGAAGAGGACAGAAGAGGAAAAGGTCTCATTTTATAGTAGATCTTAATTATACAATCATTTATTTTAATGGTTTTGTGTTTTTCCTTCTTTAGTGTTTGAAACACATGTTTTGTGTGATTGTGTCTCTGTTTGGGTTTCCTGTTGTTGTATTATCTCGGCTATAGAGTAAATGAGGCCACTACCTCAATACACTTCAGAGTTCAAAATAAATCAATAAATTACTCTGATGTCTTGTATTTTTCATGAAGCTACTTTTGTTTCAGGTTTACCAGACACATTAGTATCGGATCGGTATCGAACATCATTAGAGTTTAGTTGTGATCATCATCGTATCATTTGGGTTAAAGTTGTTTCCCGTTGTTTCAGTATATCTCTGTACGGTAAAGTTACTGCATAAATTACAGAAGGTTGTGTCTCATGCGTTTGCATATTTTAGACTCTATTTTCTCAGGAGAGTCTACATGTGTCCTTAGCCCTGAACATTTCGTCTGTCGTTTAACAAGAAAAGCTGAAAATGTGTTGCCATGATGTGTGAAATGTGCCTGAAGTGGAGTAGGATTTATATGCAGTTTAATTATAATGCACGGCTTGATTAATCTTTTGTTTGTTGGAACCGAGTGGGTGGTGAAGAAGCTTCAAGCTGCAGCTCCTGGCTGCTTTTAGAAATGCAAAATAAAAGACATTCGTACAAACTTTGTTAGTCATTTATGAGAAAGTTTTTTTAAAATTACTACTCGATGCATCACTGTAGAATCTTACCATTTGCTCTTATTTGAATCTAAAACCCTTCAACCAAATTCTACATCCTCACTGAATCATTATATATTTTAGATTTTTAAAGAAAGAAAATGAAACGTACAGACTGCAGCTTTTGGAAATGTGTGATGCTTCTGTTCAGTTTCAGCATTAAGGCAAAAGAAGAATTTGAAATACTTAACACTGGTTCTGTACGATATATGATAATATATAATAAATAAAAATCCACATCACTTACACATTTGTATTCATCTCTACTGCTTTGACCTATTTAGTTATTGTTGAGTGTTTTTTCTAAAATATACTATATTCTCTTATCTGTGCCTTACTGTATTTTTTATATACTATTTTATTTTATAATGTTTTGTCTATTCTGTCTTTATTTGCTCTTTCACGAACCACATAAGAGAAGACTTTAAACTCTCGTCGTACTGCGTGCAACGACTGCAAAGGCCTTCAGCCTTATTTTTCCCTCACAGTTCTGTTCGTGAACTTGTATTTAAGTCATTAACCCTGAAGCGTGCGCAGGAATTTTGGCTGCAAGGTTAAAGAAATTGGCCAAAACACAACGGAGAAGAGAACTGAAATCACACCTAATAACAGCAGCATGAGACGAACTATGCTTTAAACAAGAAATAGGAAAAACACATTTCCTTTAATATGAATTTAATGAATTCATTAAATAAAAGCCACTATATGTTCAGCATCTGTCACCAAATGGTCTAATTTGTTTCATCTAATAACAATAAAAATACTATTAAGAGCAGCAGCTAAACCAAGTTGAATCTGCAACATCTTTAACATAGAGTAAAACCGAATGCATTAATGCAACATCACGCAGCTTTTTACTTCTTTTTTTTTTAATGTTTTTTATTAAAGTGTTAAAAACTGTCCGTCACTCAGCTTGAAGCAGAGAAGAAGAAACAGAAACTCAGCAGTCTGATCTCCAGAGAGGAACGAGAGGCCGTCCGGGTGATGAGTGAAGACTTTTTGCTTTCATCGCGCGTCCTCTCGCTCTGTTTCGCCATCGGGGTGATTCATTCGTTTTTCTTTGCACCTCCTGCTCCTCTTCCACCTCAGCTCCACATCTCAACTCCTTCCTTCGTCTCCTTCTGGGTAACTGTCACCGCTGTCTTCTCCCGGCCTTAATCTCCGATCATTCTCCTTCTCCTCATCCTCTCTCGGTATTGGATGATTGTGATTGTTAATGGTGACTGTTGTTGTTAGTTGTTTATTATTATTGTCATTTAAATTAATTTACATTTAGTTTAGTTAAATGAAAGAATGTGAATCTATGAATCTTATTGTTATTGCTTTATTTTATGTCTGTTTTACTGTTTTTTATTTTATGTGTGGACCCCAGGAAGATTAGCTTCCTTAGCACAATTCTCTCAACTCCCTAAATCTTAGGTCTTCAACAGGAGGTCCGACCCCTACAGGGGTCCACAGAGGCCATGCAGGGGGGTCGCAAAAACTTTGGTTGATTAGACAGTTTTTTATATATATATATATGTATTTTTTTTAATTTCCTCCCACAAATTTAAATTTCTTAACATGAATTCAACATATTTTAGTAAATGGATAAGGGATGGCTTAATACCTACTTAATCTCTCCATCAGTTTGGGTTCCTTGGCCAGAAAAACGTTGAAGAACCCTGAACTAAATCTTCCATTTATACTTGCATGCTTATGCCACACAGTTATCTTAACCTCCTCAGACCCTGCGTCCTCATATGGAAACATGAAGTTTTAGGTTTTATTGCAGCTTATTCTGCTTCATTTAAACCCATTGTCCTCATTAGTGGACAATTTAGTCTGCCACCTAGTGGTAGCAAAGGTTAAAATGTATTTATTTATGCTTATTAACAGTTCTAGTCAGATATGACTCACAGATTTAACAAATTTTATCAATAGCAACAAGCTACAATGAAGATAAATAGAAAGTACTCATTTGAGGACGTTGGGACTTCACTGTTTTGTCTTTGCTCAGCTATTAAAATAAACACCTTTATATTTTATCACGCTTCTTTACTTGGAAGTGTTAGACTGGGCTTCCAACATGTAGTCGCATGTCCCATCACCTCTTACCTACTGCTTTTGGCTAGTCTAGTTAGCCGGCGTCTTCTTGTTGGTTGCTAGCTGGTAGCTGACTACTAGCCTAGCCTGCTGGACAGGTTTTCAGCTTCTTTATAATATAAATAATGAAATAATCCCAGTGTCTACATGAGGATGAGGACATCATTTCAAAAACTACTACTTCCTGTTCAAAGACGATGCTTAGTTTTCATACGTCTTAGGTCCCACTGATCCCAAACACCTCGGTGAAATTAAAAATGTGTAGCAAATAAAAGCTCTTGTCTCAGGAGGTTAACACATCACTGAAGCACATAGCGACTCTCTGCAGCAGCCGCCCAGAGCCGAGGAGAGACGTTCGGCAGGAAAGTCCGGCCGGTGCCGACCGATCCTCCACCTGTCATAATACAGCCAGGCAAGGCATGATGGGAGGGTGGAGGGCTGCTGAACTCAGGATCCCCATGTTGAAAGACGGGATCTCCCCTCTGACATCTCAGGCGTTCTGAGTCTGCAGGACGTCCACCACCCAAGTGGACGGGCGGATGGATGGACAACTAGCGGGATGACGGACGCCAGAAACAGAAGACGTGTCAGCCGAGTGGACGGGCTGACAAACAAAAGAACACGATGGATGGACGGTTAACGAGTTTAACACTGCAGAGGTTGCATTTGCTGCTGGAGAAAAAGGGTGAAAAATATGAAAGTGTAACAGAAAGACGTGAGTCAGAGAATGTGTCCGTGATTGAAATGTGGGGCTGACCGCACACAGCCTGCAGCGGCGCCCGCTGCTCTCAGAGTGGGAAGCCTCGGCAGGAATAATAAACATCCAGGACCCAGTGTTTTGTGTAAAGCAATGTTTGCTTCCCCGAGGAGGATCTGGATTTCATTACTGATATACGTGCATGTGAGAAAGAGCATTTTTCATTCCTTCTCTATTTGAAACCATCAGCAAACGTCCACTAGGGTGATATAGCAAAATGTTAGATAAGCTGGTGTTTGACCCTTAGAAGGAAAAAAGTGCCATCGAGGACCAAGTCATACAAATAACGTACAAGATTAAATAAATAAATGAGGTTGTCACTAGTTTTAACACTGATCCTTCCAAACTGCACCTGTCTACAAACTAGAACTGGTTATTTAACATTTCTATGCTCTAATAATCACAAAGAATTATTTAATTTAAAATCTGGATCAGCTGCAAGGATCAGTCTGGAGTCTAATAAGAATTACAAGATGCAACTCTGCTCATGAATTTATCTATTTATTTATTTATTTATCATTAGTTTATTGAACTGGAACAATGCACATTAATCAACATCGATGCGTTAGTCATCAGTGTAAATGCACCAGACTTAGCACAGATGCTAATTTTCAGTCTCAAAGCAGCTTCACAACACGGACAGAGAAGACTTTAAAACAACAGACAGTTACAGAACCAGACAGAGACAGACGACGTCGACACAAACCGAAAAGGAAAAGAAAAGAGAAGCGAGAGAAACTTTCCATTAACTACATTTTAAAAAGAACCTGTGCAGAAAGAGAGCAGCTTTTAGAAACTTGTGTTTTTCTTAAATTGGTTCAGATTCAACCAGTTTTGAATGTGATGGTGTTTGTGTGCAGGAACATGGAAGAAGGAAGAAGAATTCTGTGGCGTCATCGTTCTACGGCCATGAACAGTCTCGGGTGAGTTGTTTGATTATTCTTTGGACAAAACAAGTCATTAAAAGACATAAACTTGGGCTCTGGTATTTAAATAATTCTATAACTTTATAAACTTTTTTATTTCACACCTACATTGACATGATGTACGTTTTTTATCACGTCAGACAAAGAAACGTTTAAACGTGCGAAATAGAGGGATTTCTTCTTTGTGACCTGTTTTTGTCATTTTTACAGACTCTTTTGCACAATAATCTGCTATTTTGCAAGGCCCATGTTGCACTAATTACCTCCACATTCACTGAGCCTAGTAATTATATTCCTTTCTTTTTGCATTTTTTAAATTCCCTGCCCACACTGTACATACTGACTGTCAGATTCTTGTATATTTTGTACATATAGTTCAGATTTAATATGGTCTGTTATTGTTTTTTTGTATATATTTCGTACCTAATTCTGCGCCGCTGTGACAAGGTCATTTCCCAGAAATAAGCGTTGTCTTACGTCTTAAAGCTTTTAATAGGGGCCTGGTTTCCCACAAATAACAGACAACGTATTAGCCAGGTACAGTAAATATACAATAACAGATCTAATATGATCAGTACGTTAAATAGACTTTGGTTGGAGTTACATTTTTAGTCTTTACTTGAAGACTCATTAAAAATTATAATTATTTATCATTTATTATTTATAAATAACAATAAGGTAAAGAGCGATAAATCAGACAGAATCGTTTTTAAACTTCTAGACTTTATAAATCTATCTTCCTCTCTCAGCGCATTCATTCAAACCTGTAGATCAGTTCATTTTGCACGTCGACTATTTCTCCATCATGTTTTATTACAAATGCAGATAATAATCTCACCTGCAGCCGGTGGCCACAGGTGAAACCAGCTCAGGGTCCAGACCTGGGGCAGAATAAAAGCCGTGAGTGTGACCATTAGTGTGAGGAACAGATTTTAGCTCCAGTTTATTGTGAACCTACTTTAGTTTACTCCAGTTTTCAGTTTTAGTTTGCATCTGATTTGTGTTCCACTCGTAGGTTTTAGTTCTTTCGTTGTAAGAAGACTTGCTTTAAGTTTCTTTTTTTTTTGTATTTTGTTAATAAGTTCTTTTAAAGTTTGGCATCAGTTCCCTTCTCCATCTTTTGCGCGGTTGTTTTCATTTTTTTATTATTATTTATTTATTTCAGTCAGTAGCACAATACCAATACACACACAAATACAAAAGAGAAAAAAATACAAATATACACTGAGCGAAAAGGTCCTTCTTACTATAATACAGTTTTGTCGACTACCTTTCATAAAAAAGGACCAAAGACTGATAAGAACATAACAAACACATGATCACAGTATCTTCCAGAGGCTCTAAGTTCATGTTGCTTCATATTGACTAATATTACTATTTTTAAAATATATATTTGATTTGATTTCTGTTTCTAAGTTGTTCCATAAACCTTCACCTCTTACTCTCATACACGGCTGTTTTGTGCTGGTTCATGTCTTCAAATCCCTCTTAGTTGATTTTGTTACAACACTCGTCCCCTGGACTCTTTCTGGGGACGTCACGTTAAGGAAGGATAAACCATCAGCGCGTCTAAATGTTCAGGTTTTATAAAACGCGTGTGCATGTAGGTTTCAAGGCGCATGTTAAAAGAGAAAAGCTTAAATAAAGAGGAAAAGAAGTGTGACTGTAACATTAACAGTGAACCAGACATGAATTAAGTGTGGAGCTACAGTAGAAACTATTAATAATTATAAAAGTCACGTAAAAAAGACTTACAAAGAGTCACACTGGAAAACTAGTATAACTTGATCATACGCGGTCTATCTGTTTTATCTTTTTCTCGGGTGTTGTTTTGCTGTGTGTGTGGTTGTGTTGTTTGTGGGGGGGGTTTGAGGTCCCTCAGGGAGCCCGTGTGTTTCAGCACCTTGTCTCGCTGCCTGTTGTAGCGCTGACAGGACGGGACTGAGGGGGCAGACGGGGTGAAACCCAGAATCACAGGAGATCAGGAGGGCGACTTCTTCAGCTGCAGCGCTGAGCTCAGTGTCAGGATTATTATTAACATTACCTGACATGTTATTTCATTTAATCGTGTTGTAAGAAATATACAGGACCTTACAGGAAAATCAAGGCAGATAGATACAGTAAATATAAGATGTACAGAGTGTTATCTGTCACATACAGATGAGGAATTAAACAAGTGTTTGGCTTGAGGCAGGAAAGATTTCCTGTAATAGTGAAAACATAAAATACATTTCCCAGCAGGAGATTTAGTTACCTACATATTTAGATACCTACAAATACTTTTGACAATTAAAGATCTAACGAGCGTCATTTCATTTTGTTCCTAAGACCAAAACTCATCAACAATTTCTTTAGATTTTTTTGAGATTGAGAAAGTTTATTTGTTCACAGACTTATTCTGTATTCTTATTCTTATATTATTTCCATATTCTACTACTTTATGTTGACTCATTTCATTTCCGGTGCAAACGTTCTACTATTTCACTCCTCTTCGTTAATGTGATAGTCTTAATTACTTAAAGACATTAAATTCTGATATATAAAACATTGAACCAAAAATATTTTTTTTATTATTTTTATTATTTTTCAAATACTAGTTTGTACATATTTAACATATATATATGTAGAATTTTCTTTTTAATATATTTTTTTTATATATTTTTCATTTTATTTTTATTTTTTATATGTATTTATATATTTTATTTTGTTTCTAATATATTTTTACATAAAATCACATATTTTATATTATTTCTTTATTATTTTGCTTGTGTTCTCATTTTAATTGCCTACTTATTCTATATATTCTTTTTGCCATTTTGCCATTTATTTATCCATTTATTGAGTAGGAGCTGCCGTCACGAAAAATAATTTCCCCTTGGGTTCAAAAAAGTAATTCTGATTTAGATTTAATGCAAACTGATGCTTTTGTTTTGTAAAAACGTGTTTCTGTGGTAATACTACACTGACAGTGAATCGCTTTAAATTCCCATCTTGGGGACAGACCTTATGATCCATCAAAGAAATCGTATAAATGTCCTTACTTTATGTAGAGTCTGTGACAACATTCCTCCAAAAAAATCTGACTGGATATTTGGCGATAACGCAAATCCTGCAAACTAAACGTTACTACTGCAGATAATACAGATAATTATTGAATGTCATGGCACCAAATACCAGCTGTAGGGTTGCAGGGTTTCTGAGAACTACTCATCACCAGGTGCATGTTTCTTTTTACAGTTATTTTACGTATAAATTTATACCAATTTGTTTATCCTATGTCACTTAAATTCTCAACTGAGCCTTTCCCCTCAGTCTTGTGTCGTTGTTTCCTGCTCTGTTTGCCCACAATTAACCCCTGAGCACAAATAATGTTTTCTGAGCTGCAAGTGAGCACATGCAATTACAGGTTATCACCACAGATGTCGCCAAAGAGCAGAAACTCTGATTTTAATGTCACCATTTCATAAATATCAATAATACACGGAGCACAGAAATAATCCTGAATGAAAGTCTGCAGACTCCTCTAGGTAACGGCTGCTGAATTTACTCCTTCACACATGCTAACTCGCTCTTGAACCCTCAAATAAAACAATTTAAAACTAATCTGAAAGTTGCAAATGCTTCTTAAAAGTGCAGCCAGGTTTTCCACATGGCCTTTGCTTCCTGACATGGGGAAGATGTCCCTCCTTTCGAGAGTTATCTCAAAATAAAAGTCACAACACAACCATGTGCGCGGTCTGAAAGCCGCGAGCATTCCTGGAGACGGCGCGTACGTGCACAACATCATCGTGAGCCGTGTAGCACATTAAAAAATGCTTAAGTGAGAGCTCCTTGTGTCGTTTTCTGGGAATCAGACGTGCTGCGTGTTTGGGGAGTTTCCGCTACCGAGGCTGAGCCGAGGTTCGGAGGGAAACATGTCA